>NW_008481861.1:44241-56467 GCF_000524495.1 Plasmodium inui San Antonio 1 | reverse complement strand
GATGTATTACTGTACTTACAGTTTTACTTTGCCTATAAAAAGTTCTTCCTATATATAAGCACCCTTGGTATCTTGAAACCCCTTTTAGTGATAGTATCTCTCAGTTTCCTATACAGGATGAATAGCCTTATGATTGGTATATGAGTATTCCTGGAATGGAAGTATTTTAGAAGCCAGTGTACGGGTGATATGGCAGCATTTTTAAAACTTCCTCCTCAAAGAATCCGGCCCTCTAAACATGTGTATTATCTTAAACAATCTTCCTCCTCACACAGCACTGTGTTACATAGAATATTACCCTTGACACAGGCTTATTCTTTAAACAGTTGGTGTAAGGCCGATTCTTAGAGTTAATACAAATATACCGCAGGCATCTTGTAGTCTTTATATATGTGTAGGGCTTAGTGATTGGAACCCCTCCAAGAATCTCGCTGCATCCACTGTATTATCTGTTACTAACTATCTCTTTTTAAATTATGGTGCTTCCTGCTTTAAATCTTGACGACTCCATAATAGAGACTCTTGGGGTTCCTCTACTGTTTATGCATTGATACTCTAGAGAAATGTCTCCTTTTCACATACTTAATAATTGTCGCGAAAAATGTACTCTTTATATATTAGTCTTCCAAGGAAGTTTATATCCTCTGCCTCTTCCTATTCTTCAAATAATAGCACCCGCTTGCCTAACTTCTCCTTATAAACGTATTCCAGTCATAGTCATAGGACCCCCACGATTATGTTCCTGATATCATGGTTCCCCATCGAGATGTGTTATCTTCAGCCAATAATAGTCTACAAATAAAAGAAACTGTAAAATATGAACCTCCTGCAGAATTATATTCAGGAGACATGTATACAGTCCACAAAATAATACTGGAGGTATAGACACATGGCTCATATAATAGGGCTGTATGCTAAGCGTACATTCTACAGGCGCGTAGTCCTGGGAGGAGCGATATTTTTTAAATAATACTACACATAAATCATGATTCCTCAATTAGTCACGTTCGCCAATTAGTCGTATCTAAAACGCTATCTTATGAGGCCTTCACATAAAAGCATCCCTGCGACACTGTACATTACAAAGAACATTTCCGCTAGAATACTTGCATTGTCCATATGCTAGTGTTTCTGCTCCTATTGTATTACTCCGGCAATAATACAGTTGGCACATCTATACCGCTTGCACCTGCGCGTAATTAATGGCTGGCGTCTCCCTTTAGAATGTAGCCCTTAATTGTTCACATAATACTATTTCATAGAGATCTATACTCATCGACTCCTGTTGCCCGAATAATAGGAACCGAAAGTTGGAACACATAGCCTGCAATTAACACACTTTCGCATTTTCGATGGACATATTGTAAGAAAATCCTTATCTTTCAAAGGATGGTTCCTGAGAATATCCGTATCCCTCATACAATACTGTATTTTGAATATCATTGCACTCCACAGAAAGCCACTTCCCATTTTCCCTTCTCTCTACATATCACATGAGTGCAGGGATAATAATTTCTTTCAAATGAATGTGCTACAAGCTCTGTGTTAGCCTTAAAATATTTTCCCTTCCTTACAATAACAACATAACCGGTAAACCTATATAATAATATTCCTGATACAGCTGTATTCTTTACCAGCATTGACACTTTAGACACAGGTGTACTGTTTATATCATCATACCATTCTTATAATAATACACTAGGTATATTCGTCTATTTCATACAATGGTTTTATTCATGCAATATCATCGTAGCCATGGATGACGGATAAAGATAACGATACGGCATGCAAGTCCACACACTTTAAATCATAGTACTCCCGGTACAGTAGTATTCACTTTACAATGTCATGCTTAATATATTGATACTCCACAAATATCCCCACTATACACATAATAGTACTCTGGGAATGTTACCATTGGGAGCGAATAAGTAATTCTTAAACAATAATGATTCATGCACATATGTACACCTGCCCGAGTGCTATTCCCCCAGTGATGCAGTACCACACATTATACGGCTGTTAATATAATAAAACTCCAGGGAGTGCTATGAATTCCGGAATAAGATGCTTTCCCTATAATAAAAGCCTAAACAGTAGGCCATGATTTTCCACCTCTTTTAATAATTGTGCATGGGGGGTATCCAGAATCCCACCACAATTGTGAACTCCAAGACATCACACTAGGGAGATATGAGTACACTCACAAGACTGCGCCGCAGATCAACCGTACGTTTTATACAATTATGCCCCTAAATGGACAGTACTTTGCAGATATCAGCATAGCTCAACCATTAATACATTGATATAACAGTACTAGGATAATTTCCGCATTCGTCATCATGGGAAATGGGGACACATCAATACTTCCTTTTCATGTTCCCTTGTAGAATATGCATGCACTTCATAGAAGATTACCGTATGAATAATGACACTCCTCGAAAATCAGTATTCTTCACGCAATAATACTGTTAACATTACAGTGGTCTTGGCATAGTTGTACTGTTCACTTAATTTCATTCGAGGCAACCTTTGGTATTGGGCGAATCCTGCAGTTGATATCATTGAGCCATTAAACCAACATAGATACCACTCAAATAATGCTATTCCAAGGACAGTTGTACTCATCAGGCGAAACTATTCTGTACATAATATCAGTGTTCTTCAAGTAATCGTGCAATTCACACATCCTTGTGTCCCACACAACTGTACCCCCCATACGGAGGTACTGGGGCAATGTTCCCAACTTACAAAACGGTGGTACCTCCTGATACGGCATAGAGCTAAGTCATAAAATCTACCTCTTCCTTATTTTACTTAACAATACTGGCGTAACTTTGGCACCCCTCAAATTGGGGTGCACTTGTAATGTCAGCTATTTCCAGATATGAGTACTATACATACATCTGTAGCTTCCCCATATTAGACTCCAGGTCATCAATACTCTCGAATCAACGTTGTTCCTGACACAAATGTATTTTCAATACAACAATACTCTCAACATAACAGTACTCCTTCTACACGCGTCTTCTTGCAAAATCGCTGTTACAAGGATATTTGTACTCATCGGAGCACAACACTCCACACATAATGGTGTTTTTAGGATAATAAAACTCCAGGTCACCCATATACACGTCACATCAGTACCCTCATATCACAGTACCACAGGAGTGTTTGCAACTATCACCATTCATAGACCAAACATATTAGCATTTCTCAGTTAATAGTTACCCCGTAATATCCATTCATTTGACAGAATAGTTCCCCACAGATAATAACATTTCTACTATATGATTACTATATACAGAACAATATTTTTAACATTATAGTACTTCTGGCATGACTGCACCTTTCTAAATACAGTATTCCAGAGAAACCTTATGATGTGTGCAATTGTCGCTCCTTACAATGGACGCATTAAACTTAAATCGGAATTCTACAAAGAATCGTATGCTAACGATAGTGGTATTTATCAAGGCATACGATCCCATACATAGCAGTACGGCGCTTCAAATCACAGTACACTTAACAAATTCACACGTTTCAAAGACTAGTACCCCCCATATGAAACTACTACACAAAATTTCGTACTTTATACATACGTAGTGCACCTAATAGGGTAGAAGCTGAAGCCTTAAATCCATACTCCCCTAATATTTCACTTAATACTATTGATCCAACTTTAGCATCCTTTAAATAGCAGTTTACCAGGCATGCCCGCACATTGGACATATGAGTACTATACACACATCCTTACTCTTCCCATAGTACCACTTCAAGTCATAAATATTTCATTAGCAAATGTGCTGTTTCAATAAAAGTATTAACCACACGGAGGGGATGTAAACAGGACCATACTCCTTTCACACGAGTACCCTTCCAGAGCATCGTACTCCAAGGGTAATCTTACTCATAAAGGCAGGAAAATCCACACATGATGCTTCTGCTAGTATGATAGCACTCCGGGTGATCCATATAGCTCGAGTACTAATACCTTCATAGAACAGTACTATGGGGACTTCCTGACCGCTCATCATTGAGAATTCATACACATCAGCTGTTTCTAGACAATAGGTGTACTTCAATATTCATGCACTTCACAGGACAGTGTTATTCATATAATGGAAGCCTAAGCTCGGAATCTTTCACATACACTACTACATGCACGAAAGTACTTTTTACATAATAGTAATACATGTATATCCGCGCGCATCATTGGCAATGGAAATACACACCAGTATTGTACAAATAATGGTACCCCAAGTGTATATCCTGTGTTCAAATACCAATAGAATAAGGATGTTACTACTCTCGACATATAAGTATTACAAACATGTGGATACCCTTTATATAAGGTGACACTGGAGGATATCCCTACCCCTTACACAGATGTGTCCTTCAGAAGACGGCACTGCAGGCGCAATGGAACCCTTCAGATAACACTCCTCTAGAATATCATTACATTTCACATAATACTGCATTCAGAATGTTGGTGGACTCAATAGAATGGCACTCTCCATATCTTCACGCTCTTCACATGGAATCACCATTGGTATATTGCTCCTCCCTGGGTAGATGTGCTCCAGACGATTTCCAAGGTCCAAACGATTTAGTAGGCCGTACATTGCTTGTATAATTTCTGAACGCCCATATAATACTACTGCGGATATAGCTGTATACTTCACAACCATGGACACTTGCGGGATGTTCCACCACCTCACACAGTTGTGTTCCCTATATAATACAACAGTACGTATATCTCTGAACTTCATCCAATGGTGTCTTTTATATAATAGTATCCATAAAACACACATACACGGTAGAAATAATGACACCCCTTGCATGTCAGTATTATCAAAATCATACTACTCTCGGCACAGTAGGACTCATCCCGACAATGCCATTTTTGGTATATCAATACTTCAGACACAGGCGGACTATTGACGTGATAATTCTCTGGGAATATCAAAACTCGAAGTTAAGAAGTAATTCTCACACAAGCGCAATTTAAGAACATTTGTACAATTGGTAGAGCGGTGCTGTTAAAGTCATAGAGCTTCACGCATTTCACCACTGTTAATATAATAATACTTCAGGGACTGCTAACAGTCCATAACAGTAGTGTCCTTTGTATAATAGCATCCGAAATCCTGGAGTTTGAAGTTCAGACTCTTCAAATAGTTGTGCTCCAGACACCTCAATAATCTGCGCACAAATGTGCTCCCTAAATGACAGTACTACGCATATATCAGTATACTCACAAATTACTGCTCTAGATCTTGCATATTTCCTACGTAGATATTCAGTTCAGAGACCAAGGCACAACCGATATTACTCCAGTTAAACCATTAGTACATTGATATAAGAGTACTACGGCCACTTCCCTAATCATTACCATTGAAAATCCATACACATCCGTACTGTGTAAGCAATAATTTTCCTTTAATATCCATAAACTCGACGGAATAGTGCTTTCCAAATAATGATCCTCCTAGAATATGGATATTTCACACACAGAACTACGGTTTACATCATAGTATTCCTGGCTCCATACTACCATCAAAATAATGGTGTCGCCAACAGTTCTTAGGGGTTCTACAGTCCTGTCTTTTATATAATTGGACCATTAAACTTAAATCGAAACCCTTTACATAATGGAGCTTTACAGACAGTCCTCCTCATCTAGGCACACGCTTCTATACATAACCGTAATACTCTTCAAAGGTTGTAGCACTGAAGTGGTCTATGCTGTTTACACCATAGCACGATGCATATAAGACTATTACGGAAACGCTTGTACCCTGTATGGTGTAACTCTCTGGATATGATAAAACATTATGCCATATATCTTATCGACTTTAACATACATTACTTCACAGTACGGTCGTAAATTTGTCACTCTTCGAATAGTAACGTACCAGGCATCTTAACACTCTGCACATATGAGTACGGCATATACCTATCTCCTCTTCAGAGAATGTTACTTCGAGTGATCGATACCTTCCTATAAAACTATGCACTTCGAAGGGAGGTATAATCCAAACAAGAGTATTGTTAACATAACAGTATTACTTGTACACGCGTACTCTCTAAAGGATAGTACCATAGATATAGTCCCCCTAATGAAGCTACATAAGGGCAGAAACAACACTATCCGTAGATCAACTTCACTCCTGGTACATCAATACCTGAGACAAAAATGTACTCTTAACATCATCATACTCCCCGAGTAGCAATACTCTTTAAGTAATAGTATTAGATATGGGTCCTGGGGACTCCGCAATCCCGCACGTGTTGCGATGAAGTCATTAGACTTAAATCAAAACACTTGACATCCTGATCATCCAAGGATAAGGTTATTCCTCGTAAGACACCGCTTCCCATATAACAGTAATTTCCTTCAATTAACCCTTCACTCAACACATGAACACGCAGAAAGCAGAAGTATCCTTAACATGAAAATGCTACCGAAGCCTGTGCACTCCTCATATGATACCTCTCCCCAAATGGTGAAAGGTTACGCCACATATATGTTATCATCCCAATACATGACTTAATAGAACTGTCTGGACTTCGCCACCATGCAAATAGCAGCGTACGGAGCCCGCCTGCTATGGCCAGATAGGAGTACTATACATACTTTTCTACTTTCCTCATATTGGCATTGAAAATCAAGAATACTCATTAAGAAACTGTGTTATATAAATAGAAGTATTATGCACATGACAACATTTTTAACAGGACAGTACTCCTGGTGCACAGATACTCTTCCATAGGATCCTATTTTAAACATAATGATATCCATTATGGCACAGCCCACAGCACAAAATGGTGCAGCTTAGTATGATAACACTAGAGGTCATGCAGATAGTTATGCTACTAGGACTTCCATATGACAATACGATGAGAATCTCCGGATTAGGAACCATTGAGAATCCAGACACCTTAGTACGGTTTAAGCCACTGCTGTAGAATACTCATACACTTCATATAACAATAGTACACCTGCATCGAGGCGCAGCACAAACGTCAGAAGCGCACACCAACATTTTGCAAAGAATATCCGCATCCTCTTTGTGCTCCCGAAATAAAGAGACGATGAACATGTCAGTACTTTGCACATATGAGTACTATGGACACGTCTGTAGACTGCTTACAATGACACACCAGGGAATTCTTACCCTTGACGCACTTTTGCTGTCCAATTAACAGTGTTATCCAGGTAACACTATTTTTCACATAATTGTATTCCATGCACATCATGACTTTTAAAGCAATAATATACCAGGGATAAAGATGACGTTTCACAAATCGATAGATTATTCCTGTTTGGTAATACTACTGCATCTGTATAGTCATGATATTTACACTTCAAATAGGTGGCCATTCTCATAATAGCCAAAGAAAGGACAAATCTTTATAATGCAGCCACATAGAAAAAAAATAAGCATGCTGCTGAAGATATTAGGAAATAAAGGATTGTGATAAAAAAGAATAACATATAATAAATACAACATATCAACAGGGATACAGCCAGAAGGGCATCTTCACGAGGATGCGGCAAAAAGAAACCTTTTCAGAATGATCATTGCAAACAAACATATTCAAGATGACGGCACAAAAGAGAATCCTGAAGATACCAGGAGAAGAAAGCATCCTCATAAGAAAAATAAGAAACAGCACCACAGCGGAACGATACCGCAGAAAAAGGGCATCTTCATAGAGGAAATCGCACACGAGAGGAAATCTTCAGGGGGCCGCGAAAGAGGGTACATCATCGTAGAGAAGATGACACACAGAAAAACATCTTCACGGTCCCACGGGAGGAGGGAGGATCCATCTAGAACGAATGACACAAAACAATATATTGAGGCTGCCGCCGGTATATAGCATCCTAAGTATCACGGGGAAGAGAAATATCTTCATAAAAGGAGGGCCTCGAGAAAATATCTTCGCGGTAGCATAGTAGAAGGAAGAGGCATCTTTAAAAAGCAGCGAAAAAGAAGGATATCATGAATATAACGCGGTAAGGAGATTCTTCGTAAGGAAGATGTCGAACCAACAAGAATTGTCATAAAGACGTGGTACGGGGGACCTCATCGGGGCAACTGAACAAGAAACTATCGTCAGGAAAGAAATGAAACACAAACAGCAATCTTAATAGTGACACGACGAAACAAGCCATCCCTATAAGAGTGACGAGCCAGAAAATATATTAAGAGTACAACTCGGTAAAATGAATCCTGGGAAAAAACATCCCCCACAGGGAAGATACCTCACAAGGACGCACCATAAAGAAATAGAACTTCAGGGAGATCGAACAGGAAATATCATCCTCAGAGAAATGCCACACACAGAAACATCTTTATATTTACGCAGCAGGAAGGATGTAGCTATGGAAAAATGTAACACAAACGAGCATTATTATAGTGACATGCCAGATATAAGCATCGTTAAAGAAATCCCACACAGAGGAAAGGCATCACAGTTACATGATACGAGAACAACACAATGATCCGGAGGGAGAGCACCATAAAAATGCAGGAAGAAGAAGCATCATCATGAAAAAACTACACAGAAGCAATGGTCATAAAGATGCAGCACATAGAAGCCTCTTCCTAAAAATGCCAAGGGAAGTTGTATCTTCATAAGGATGCTGCGAAAGGTGTCATCATAGACGAACCCTCCAGAAGATTCTCGTCCAAAGAATGACGCAGAGAGGTGTATTCTCATGGAAAAATGAGATAGAGGAATAGATATAATGAAGCAAAACGAAACAGCGCGCGTGCGACCGATATAACCTTGAGAGAACCCCTCGAAAAATTGATCCACTTGAGAGGACTTGGGCAAGGTTAAGCCACCTGAAGGCACGTCCCGGAAAAATTATGGCACATGGAAAAGCGTTGGCAAAATTTGGCCAAATGAGATGACGTTCGCAGAATTTCCACAAATCAAACCACGTTTGCAAAATTAGGTCACATGAGACCACCTTCGTGAAATTACCCCACGTGAGAGGACGTTCGCGAAATTCGACCACATAAAACCACGTTCGCGAAATTCGACCACATAAAACCACGTTCGCAAAATTCGGCCACGTGAACACGCATATATGAAAAGGAGGCGCCATGAGAAGATACTCTCGTAAAAATGCAGAAACATGAGAGAACATACAAAAGGAAAATGCAGCATACAGGTGAATACTCCTGGAAATATCTAAACATCTGAGAACACACTCACAAAAAGGATGAGGCATGGGGGCGAATTCACAAAAATAAGGTAACTATAAAATAAACCATATAAACACAACGGCCCAACATTTCACGCTGTAAACATTGCATCTGAATATCTCTATTGTATTCAACTCATACGAGTTTCAACAGAGAGGCATGAATACATTTGGACGCCATAACAGCTCTTTCAATTGTATGCAACATACAATTAATGTTCAATAAGAAATTAGAACTCAGATTATACTACTTCAAATTCTACAATCCATTACTCCCCCTATATATGAATAGATAAAACACGTCATGAAGAATCGTGTAATTTTAGGGGGAACATTTTTATGCCAAATAAACAATCTTCTAACATGAATTTGCATATAATGGTAACTATGTTTTCACTGCGCTCAAAAATGTTTAACCATCGGTACTATTCTCTTTCGTTCTGGTGGTGTTTTTGTGTAGCCTTTTCTTTTATGACGCCAGATGTGCATCATAATTCCCCAGGTTAACATTTCTTATTTTTATGACTCATGAATTAATCCCACATATAGAAGGGGAAAGATATACATATTTGTATGTATATCCATGGATATATGTTCCATGGTCAGGTGTAAAGGAGTCAACAACACATAGGCTGCTTTCAAGAAATGATAGCAATGTATAGACGGATGTAAATTACGTGTATTTCTGGCGCCAATATCCTGCTTATGCCTCTCAGAATTGATGCATCACCAGTTCATACCCATAATGTAAAATGGCTTAACCGCTCGAAATGAGGAATGCAGTATGTTGTTGCGTTAGTTTACTGCCATTCATCATATGCAGAAATGAAGACGTTATAATCACATATATCTGTTATTGTCAGTCTATCCTGCTGAGTCAATACTGGACTCCCTTCTTAATCTCTATGATTTATTCGCTGTAATATATTATAAGAACCCCCACAATTCCTTCATTGTTTTTTCCCCTCCTGTATGATATTTATCTGCGGGTCATCACAATCAATTGGGGCGCCATTATGCTCGTTACTACCTATCCATCTCAGTCTCCTTCTGATTTACATACATTGATTGCGCTTTAGTCCCGGTTGTTCTACATAGAAACGTAATACTGGTATTTTTCTGTCTCCTCCTCTGCTAAATTTTGCCCATTAAACGTAATCCTTTCGACGAAATTAATCAAACCGCGTTAGCATATTCTCAGTAGTGAACGGCTCCTTTAACCGGTCAAGAGGAGTCCCTAAATAGAATTATTGCAATATTCTGTCTTCTCATCACTCTATTGTACGCCGAAGAAGGCTTAACTCTTATTATTCACACTTATACTTAATTCGATTCTGTTAATCCTTTTATTCAGAATTAACGTGCTTCCTAATTAATATTAAATTCATGTAGCAACAGATTCAATGATTGCATTAAGATTGGCATAAGATCCACAGCTCATTTTAGAACTCAATACTCAGGGGGGTATGGTTCTCTCAGAAGATATCAGATTAACACGAGTGAGTCCCCCATCATAATAAGAGATAACTACTCATTTCCTGAGTAAATTATTAATTGAATAATTAGCAGAAATGTCTTCCACCGTTCGCTTCTGACTTGAGGGAATCATGTTTTCTTGAGAAACATGGCTTCTTACCTGGGTTTCCACTGCGCTATCAGAATTTCACACTGCAGTGAATACACATTAATGAAGGATGTGTCTAATATTGCAAATGTATCAAAAAGAGGATAAAAAAGAAGAAACCGTAATAATTTCTCCAATGTTCCACTCGTGGAAACCACCTATTGAGATATATACGCTAGATATTTATACGTAAATCTTACATATCTCAGCCGCCCTACTACAGAAAAATCACGCTAAGCAAATTCTTCGAATGATCTATTATAATTGTCACATATTGTTATCAGGAGTTTTCGGCAATTATTTATTCATTTTGCACGATGGCCAGACGAATCACCACTTATCGTAATGAACTTTGCTTTTTATATTGCCCCCTTTATCAATTTCTACTTTGTACTTGGAGGTTCACAATGACCAAATAACCCTCTCCCTCAAAGGAAGGCAACAGTACAAATTACATTTCACAAAATATAAAGATAAGAGAGAATTCATATTAAATACAGCTAGGGAATGGGATTATTTATGGTACACCTAATTCTTGTCTTAACAGTCTGGAAAGATCATGCGCCGCAATCGCGTATCCCACAACAGCAAAATCTAACTTATATTCGATGCAAATCCCAAAACTATCCAGTCTCCCTATATTGGGCAGTATGACTAGGAAACTAGAGATAAGGAGTATTGTTAATAAATTCCCCTGTGTAGTATACCTCGTATGTCCATTCTGCAACATAACCAATATCAACGCTTATGAATAATCTATTCACTCATAAAATTAATTATGCACTTTTAACTTCATTCATATATCCCCGCAAATGTATGCAACTTTAACCTGAATATAAATAACATGTCTTTTACAACTATTAGGACATTAGTCAAAAGGCTCAATCGTTGGAAATACTATACACACAACTATGTGATTCTACACGGCAAGGTAATGAATGCTCTGGGCACATATTATACGACATCTACAAAATGAATTAACGAATAAACTGGAGAGGAACTGCGGAGACTCATGGATTCCTTAGCGACCAGTGACCATTTGGATCGTCACCTAGCTTTATTTAAATATTACCATGAATTTCATACATGAAATGAGAAGGATACCATGTTACCACAGAATTCTTCAAAATATAGGTTCTCAGTACACGGAACCGAAGTCATAGTATTTAATTCCCATTCTATCGTCCATAGAACAAGAACAATTTGGAATGAAATCTTGATTCAGACAAAAATCATTAAGAAGAATCAGTACCTACCTGAAATTTGACCATGGTTTCATGATCCACAAATTTCATTAATAAAATCCAAGCGAAAATATAGAAATTTCAGGGATACGTCTATGAGGAAGTTATCTAATCATTGTTCACATTCATGAA
>NW_008481861.1:41917-42746 GCF_000524495.1 Plasmodium inui San Antonio 1 | reverse complement strand
TCAGTTCCCTTCTCATTTATGTCTTTCTATCATACATAGTTATCAAGTAATTGAAAATTACTATTTCTTCTTATAAATATCCTCTTCCCATTAGAGGGCTTGTTATGAATTTCATTAAGTTCTACCCAAATTTACATGTAACCATCACATTAGGAAGTGAATGGCATCCTGCCCTTTTCTCCTATTCTTCCATATTTTCCTCAGTTTGGGGCCAATGACAGTTAACACTACAGATAGGGATGCCTTATTTGAGGACACTTATGAAAATCGTTTTACTTTCTCAAATTACACACATCGGGTGTTGCACTCTTCAAAAAACCACACCATATTCTAACTAATTCTCATTACAATGCATTCGGTGAGGCAGAATATACTGTATAACTTCAAATAACTGGCCTAAATATGTGTTACTATTCCTTTGAAATCACTCTGCATCTATCTTGGAAAGGACATTCCTATAGCACGACTTAGCAAAAGTAACTACATGTCCACAGGGTACTCTGTTTTCGCCTCTCGTGCAATTAATATAGAACATATCTCAATAGACTCCTTATAGCATAAGCTAGAGGCAAATTCCCAAATCCTGTCGAATGGTTTGTCATTCTGAGCATATATCCCGCACAAAATTAAAAAGTAAAAATTCTTTATCTTGTCTTCCTTAATGCCTAATTCCCTCATTAATCCTCACATATTTCCACAAAACGTTATTCATGCTGCGATACGCATAATACAAAAGATAAAATGAGATTCCAATATAACTATAACAACAGTGGTACTGACGCATACAACTTAAAATTGTATTATTACAATTACTAAGTACAGACATGAA
>NW_008481861.1:23054-41907 GCF_000524495.1 Plasmodium inui San Antonio 1 | reverse complement strand
ACAACTTAAAATTGTATTATTACAATTACTAAGTACAGACATGAAGCTCCATAATGGTGTCCATTAACACTTATGGTATTCCCTCTCTAAATCAAATGTATATCTATACGGTGTTTATGTCTTGTATCATAATAGAACATTATGAATATCCTCTTTAATATGATCCCCTTCTTAGAGTAAAGCCTACTTTTGAGTCACTACCAGAATTTCGCACTTTACTGTATAGATATGCCAATGGCATTACTCCCTATTTGATAATTCTTTTTCACATTAAGGAACAGTAGCGGCTCCGTACAGTATGAATATTGACTTTGTCAGTTCCTTGTTTAGATAAGAAGCCTCATACTTCTCTAGAAGATATTTAATGGAAAGAATGAATACCCCCCTTATGCATAATAAAATCTCAGTAAAACATTGCATGAATGAAATGATTCATAAACATCCCTCATAACTAAATATAGATACTTCCATTAATAGTTCCATTAACGCGCTCAAATTAAAATATATTAATAGACGCTTCGCCTATCCTCCATATATCTTAATAATCGCATTTAAGCCGGATGTCAATATTCTTCATACATAATTAGCAGTTGCCTTTATATAATTTTACCGATAATAGTTTATAGACAAAATAATTAAAAGGTACTGGAGGGATTATACGAAATGTGGCTATGCCTGCTCACATACTATGATTATAGTGAGGAGTTCATTTTAGTAAAACGAACATACACCATAACAGTCTTTAAACCCACTGATAGTCTCTTATATTCTTATCTGAACAAGGAAGATGCCCATGGGTTTCCTTAGAGGGGGTGCATCCTCCCTCTAAATTTCTTTCTAATTTTCATAGAAGCCTTCCTCCATGCGCATACAAATAAATATACCAAGTAAATATCGCAAATTAACAACCAGTAAAAAACATTTAAAATATTCTTATGAGAGATTGGGAAGACACTTTCTTGCAGGTTAATAATAAGCATGTTAACAGCCATCTCGCGACTAACTATATGCTTTCTTCTTCCGAGTAGTAGCAATAAGTTACCGATAGCTTTGTCATTTAAGACATAAGAAATCAGCCGAATAATGTCTCCACAATCCTGGTATAGAGTATGATATATCATAGTCATAGATATAATTTTGTTAAAAAGGCATGTTTATTCCCACTGCACACAACTTTAATACAAAACGGTAATCCAATAATTCAGATATAAACGATGGATTGTCCGCGATAACATTATAATCGGCATATATTATAAATATAAGTAAATGATCTCTCGGTTCCGTATGAACTATGGGGATGCCGCGAACTAATGAGCGCTATTTAGATCTGTGTACATGAAGAAACAGATAAATTAACACAGCAGTATTAATCTTCTCCGATTCCGACAAGGCTTCATAGTTCTTTCTGTTGAAAAACAGTAACAGGATCTATACTATTTATCCGCTTCCTCTTGTCTGTATTTCAAGGTGGTAATATAAAAGCGATTGACTTTGTTCTGCAGGATAAAACGTAAGATACGAACAGGCATAGTAAGAATATATGACAGTTGTGCCTGAATAGAAGTAATAAGCATGATATCTGTCACTGCGATTCTTATTATCCTCAAATAAATCCAAAGAATAATTTAATAGGCGTCACGTATACATATATTTCTTATGAGCACACGGGAATTCCAACACACAAGTGGAATTCATAACCGACAACATATCTCCTCTAAGAGTGGATCGAAAAGTTGTACAACACTCTCCTATAACCGGCTGTACTCGAAAGTCCATTGTAAGAATTCTTTGTAGAAGCAAGAAATCGAGTGATAGATACAGATCATTCAACATGTGTTGCCACATTTCAATAAAAACCTTGAAAGAGTCGTGAAGCAACAAAGGTGTTGTATACCCCTCCCCTAATATCCATATTATTAAGAGAAATTCATTAGTGATCTACCCGAGCAGGAGGATACACATTTGAATATGGGATACAACTCATAGGCGACAGATCTTACAAAAGTATAAATTAAGATTAATATAGATGAATATATGCTCTATAATTCGGCGCGTCACCGCTGCCTGTAGAATTCCCCAATTTTCCAAATATATCCTATGAAAAAAGGAAGAAAATAGGATAGCCAGGGAAGTAACACTAGATCAGTAAGAATGTTGCCCCTCTGTATATATCTCAATGAAGGAAACAGACAGAGTCTGAACATTGACTGTTCTGTATCTCTATATTAAGACGCTTAAGATATAGTGAATATGGGGAAAATAATAGAGAATCTACGAATATATCTCTTCTTCTATCTCCCCGGAAAACTAAAAAAACACCATAGAGGAAAAGTAAGAGAAGGTGCCTTAAGAAGAGCCAAAGACCGCCCGATTATCACAAGAACGAGGAAATAATAAACTAAATCGGAGGAGAACCAACACCAACTGGAGACACGAAGTGGGAAGTCATGCTTGTGAGGGGCTTCTTAAGGTCCAAACGGTAAATCGGGAGCCGAAAGCATTAAATCGTTAACGGTAAAGAATAGACTTTAGAGGCTGATCACCAACCAGCAACAGGAAGGATAAGCCTTTAACCATAGAGCTTGCAAACTAAATCATGCACCCCAAGCACTCCACCTTGGAAATCGAGTAATACAACACATATCAGAACCTTAAAAACTAATAAACAGGCAATACAAGATGGCGCCAGAAATTAAGACATATACCAAATACCCGTGATGCCTAAGGCAAAAACCTTCGGTGGGATACCCTGAAGAATAATAAGAAGAAATACACAACAGCATCTTGCAACATGAGGCATAGCAGATACAACTGAGCAATGCACAGTACAAATATACTATAGAGCGTAGACATAAGACGTGAACCGACAACCGTAAATTTCCTCAGAAAGAATAAACGCTAAAAGTATCCGCTCAAAGGTACACAGTAACCATGGATCACCAACCATGAAATTTGAGGCGTATACCGTCAAGATACGACACGGGATCCTAAGCCTAAGGCGGTAGGAAACAGGAGTAGACCGCCGGAATAAGGCAGCACATGTAAAGAATTAACCGTAGCAATAAAAAGTAGAGGGTACCAGTATACCCTAAACAACAAAACTCACCGAGAAACCGTGGAGGCTAAGGCATGTAATATGGCACTGAAACCCCAAAAAATACGAAACAAACACTAGACCCTAGATCGTAAACCCCTGAAAATGGTCACAGGGCACCTAACGCCTAATTAGTGACCCTTAGGCGTCTACAGTTACTTATCGTACGATACAGGTGAACACTAAAGGAGAGAAACAAATACCCGACAGTAGACTTAAACAAGCCAGTGTACACGTAAAGGATAAACCATGACACGTAATCACAGGAATAACACCATGAACATAAGAGACGAAGCATGAATCCTAAACATTAAAAAGAAAAGAGTGCGAAGTACACCATGGTACCAACCAGAACAAAAATGAGCAACAACAGCCCTACCCTGAATGGAACCCACGTGAAGCAGGTGGTTACACAATGCAACATCAATCCGTACAGTACCTACCTGAGCAGACGCCAATGCAGGTAAACACTCTGAAGCCAACTGTACTCTTTAGAACTATTCCATAGACTATGAGACATACGACGGACAGCAGGCCGGCCAAACCCGAGAGAAAACGGATAGAACACGGACAGAAGCAGTACCAGGAGGAACCTAAAGCGTAAGAGACCAAAACAGGGGCAAAATTGACCAGAGATGCAATCCACAAAATATGATGATAAAGACGGGACGGACCTGACAAAATACAGCAACACCGTAAAACTCACGCCTCCCCGCCTAAGCGATGGATGTGCATATAAGTGCATGAAGCACACTTCATCATCACTAAACCATAAAACATACACCCAACCCCATGAACGTTAAAGACTACGAATTAACAAAACAGACCAAAGGCTTAAAGTCCAAACCAATAATCCTAGAGCGGAAAGTTTAACATTGTAGCCTACAGGATACACCCTAGAGGATGAAGAATAACAAGTGAAACCTAAAATGGAGAACAATGGCCAAGAACCCTACCCAGCGAAACATAAGCCATCATGTCATAAAGAATAAACTTTGAACTGAAATCACGAAGTATCAGCCATAGAGATAACAACTAAATGTGCAGTATAAACAAGAAAGCTAAACATTACACCATGAAGGATGAAGTCTTAGCAGTGGGGCCAGGGACCCAAAATATGAGCAATACAAAATAGCACGTGAATACCCAAATCCAGAAACTTCTACCTAGAACATAACAGGTAAACTATAAAGGAACAAGTGTGAAAAACTATCACTGAAGTATAGACCATAATCACAAAACTTCCCCCAATGAGCCAAAAGGAACGAGCCTAAACCTAACACGGCCCCGACGCCCGGAAAAATACCCGCGACCGAAGTAAATCACTACAGGACACCCCAGAGGTAAACCAACAAAACGGCCACTAATCAGCGCCAAATAGAGCATGAACCATGAGACATGGAGTCCTGAGTACCAAAATGTACAGAGTAGAATTAGGACCCTAAGAATCAAAATTAAATAGGACCGACTAGGTCCTAAGCCCTAAATCTTATACTATAAGATCGAAATCTAAAGCCTAAAGCGTAGAGTTAAGAGTCTAGAAACTAGAAAGGGGCTCCCTCCTTAATGATGCAGATGTTACCTGGGGATTCTTAGACGGGTGCTCATCAATAAAACCCAAAACTGACAGGAAATACAAACAGACGGAATGACTCAAACAACCGAAGTAGCAATCGGCACGTCTAAGTTTAAGAAGAAAACGGAAAGCCATAAATCCCGGAACCTAAGGACCCATCTAGGTCTCATATCTGTGATCTGGCGCCTAAGAGTTTTGACCCAGATTAAATCAGACAACAAAAGAAGTGAACCCCAAGCCTGAATACTAAACACTAAGAATAACCCCTCTTCCCTCAAGAGTGAGAATTAGACGATAACAAACAATCCCTAAAATATAACCCAATAAGCTGAGGACTGAATCCTAAATCATTAAGGGTAAAAGTAAGATCCCAAAAGCTGAGGACAAATCAGTACAGCAAAGGACTGATCAATATAAAGTAGGCGTAAAAACATGAACAGTAACCTACAGAAACGAAATCCTAATTCCTAAGGGGTAAAAACTAGAGACTAAAATTGGACGAAGAAACCCTAAATCATAACAACTAAAGGACTCAGGATTAGAGAATAAACACTGAACTCAAGAAACGGACCCATACCTCCGAAAGACCGGGACCTGAATCCTAACACATAATCCATAACCCTCAAGCGTAAAGCTAGGATGGTAAACATTGAGTCTTAGAAATGAACCGTGAAGCGTGACCACTGAATCATAAGAGATGAAACGTTAATGCGACGCACAGGAACTGACAACTGAACCACGATGAATGAGAACATGAACTCTAAACCATAACCGTGAGAACTAAATCGAACCAATATAAGACTATCCCTCAAGCCACAACGCAAAACCATGAGAAAAGATGCCTAAACTCTAACCCCTATCACCTTGACAATACACGCCCATCTGTAATTCCCTAGACCCTACACCATAACCACTAAAGTCACCCCATAAGCCAAATCCCCTAAAAACCAAAAGATACGCCCTGGGAACCTAAACGTAGACCCTGAAGAATGGACAATAAACCCTGAACCCTAAATCTAAACCCTAAACCGTAAAACTTAGACCGTGAACCCTAGTCCATGAACAATAAACCTGAACATGAAAACTAGAACCCTAAAGCTCTAAATCTAAAGCTGAGGACTCAACCCTAAACGGTAAACCCTAAACCTGAACCATAGACCCTGACCACTAAACCTTCAACCCTGGTCAATAGACGGTAAACACCTGAACCCTAAGACCTAGTGCTTGAACACTGGACACTGAACCCTAAACCAAAACCTAATCCCTGGAAACCTGAACGCTGAACCCTAAACACTAGACCCTAAAACCTGAGCCCCAAAACCTGAAACCTAAACCGTTAACCCTAAACCCTAACCCTGAACATGAACCATAAATCCGGAACCTTGAATGTAAAAGGGCCCTCATGAACCCTAAAACCCAAACATAAACCGGGAACACTTAACCCTGAGAATCCCAAGCCTAAACCGTGAAACCCGACCCCTAAAACTAAACCCTCAACCCTGGACCATAAACGTAAACCCTAAACCATGAACCCTGAACCCTAAACCCTGAAACCCTAAACCCTGAACCCCCAATCCCATACCTTAGACTCTAGAGGCTACTGGATTAAGACTCAACCTTGAACCCTAAACAATGAACCTAAAACCTAAACCCTCAATCCTTAACCATGAATCCTAAACCCCGAACCCGGAACCCCGGAACCCCAATCCCGAACAACGGAACCCTATACCCCCAATCCTAAGACTCATACCCTTCAACATGAGCGACCACTCCATAACCCCCACCCGCATAGCCCCCCCGATTTCTCCGCCGTCCCCCGGTTCCGTGAGGTGGTTTTCCTTATTCACCTTAACGCCCTGCCGTCTGATCCTCCGGGGATCCCTTAAGATTGCTCTTTGGTCGTCCCTTTACTATTCCAGTTGGTCGGGGGCTGCTGATGAGTTCTATACTGGCCTCGGTTGACTAGGTTCTCTGGTGTCTGGGGTTAGGTAAGGCTCATGTTGTAATTTTTTGTGAGTTTCATTCGGTTAATCGGTACCTACTATACTTAGGCCTTTAGAATGTTCCGTGTTTTTTGTTGAACCCCCTACTTCACTCGGTGCATCTCTGGGCCTGCGCGATTCTGCTCCTGCGGCATCCCTCCCCTTGGACGGTTTTGCTCGGTGTTGGTTTTGGCTCTTATGTCTGTTGTTGTTCGGGAGTCTTTTGGCTCCTCAGGATTGTAATCCTCGGGATTTTGTGTGCGGTGTTCAAGGTTTCCTTATTTCATGTTGGATTTTTGTGCCCTTCTCCTCTGGTGTTGGGTTATTGATTTAGTGAAATCTTCTCAAATTGTACGGGCCTACATGCTCCTGCCTCTCCACCCAACGTTCACGCAATCTAGGATGAATGTTCATTAGCTGTCTTCTGCGTAGTCCTCCCGTTCGATGGCTAGACTTCATGACCCTATATAAACCTAGGATGGCACTCACTGCCATTGTTCCCACCCCAAGGCCCCCTAAGATGCCCGTTAATGGTGAACCCCCTGTCATTTGTTGTCCTGATCTGCTCATTAAGCTCTCGTACGTCCGCAAGTCGTGGGTTTCTTTTCCTTCTGTTTGTATATATTCCTTTTTTGCCTGATTGAAGTCCTGCTCATTTTAGAGAGAATTGGTCCATCATGTGTTTAGGTGAATATACTCATGGTACCTGATTTTATCGAGCTCAGGGCAGCCAAATATACGCCGGTCTCTTTTCAATGCTCCTTGGATGGTGTTGCCCCTGTTGCAGTTCCTATTCACTCGAACTATTCGCCCTTGAGCTTCGTCCTTCTTATATCTGAAGGAGCTTCTCCCTCTGGGTGAGTGCACATGAAGAGGTGGAGCTTCCTGTTCTTGTACCGGTCAACTCCTCGTCTGCTTCTTACCTTTCTTTGTTCTTGGGTTCCTTCCTCGTCATTTATTTGTTCGCAATTGTTTTCGTTCCTTCTTCTCACGCATGAGGTAGACCACTTGGCGTCTGGTCTGTCCTCTTTCATACACTGCATGCCGATTACGAAACTCTTTGCCTGTTCGAAAAATTCCATCCAGAGCTCTGACCTGTTGTCTGTCTTCCCTTTGATGGGGATTCCCCACCCGTCCATGTCTTGGCTCGGTCTGTTATTAAACCATTCTTGCATTATATGTTCGGCCGTGTCCTTGTCGCTCCATCCTTCCAGCTCCTCATATATGATCTCGCAGGCATCCCTGCTGTTTATTTCCCATGTACTTGCTCCCTTTCTGATATTTTGGTACATAATTAATATGATACTTATCAGATCCATACATACAGCCAGTTCTCTGTCGTAGGCGTGATTACTCATTAGTGGTTTATCAGAGGTGAGGTGGGACCATTGCATCTGTCCTTTCTCTTTCAGGCACTCCTTCTTCGTTATACCACTGAAGAGAAATCCGACGTCCCCTTTTTTGCACGTGGATTGGTCTGCATCCCACTTTTGTCTGCCTGATTGTTCCAAATGTCGCATCCAAACCTCCATCGCCTGGCATGTAAGTCTGGATCTGAGACTTAGATCCGTTAAGGTTATCAGATCTCCCTGGGTCAGATTATCCCATCTTGTCGTCTTGATTTCCTTTGCTCCGGTGGTGTCCTTCGGCTCTATCGTGCTCAAACTCAGGCCGGTTAGTGGTCCGTGTGTTTCGGATCTCTGACGCTGCCTGTCCCAAATCCTGTCCTTTATCCACCCCGGGAAGTTCATTTTTGTTTTCCTTGGATCAGAATTCAATTCCTCCTCGTTCCTATACTGAACCTGACTTAAGTGCTCCGCCCGTGCCTGTTGTTGTTGGTTATAGAGACTGCTCCCTTCTGTGAGGTTGGTCTTCTTGTAATTGCTTCAGGTTTTAATTCTTTGTATTTTTCTTTGCCTCCGGCGGGTCATGGGCCTGGCGTTTCGATGTTTTTTAGATTCTCCTTCGGGGACTCCGGCTTTCTCCTGAATCCTGGGCGCATATACTTCGAAAACCTCCTCCCACAGTACCCCGTCCTATTTCTGCCCTCCTATCTATCCCCCGCCTACCCCCCGTTCATCAGATTCCCCCCCCGATTATGGATGACTCGCCTTTCCTGCTAGTCTCTCTTGTCTCCAGTCCTAAGATTGCGTCAGGGGAATTCCTGAGTCGGTTGGTTCAGGTGACTTTGGGGTCCTGTTTGGTGGCTCTGTTCCGTTAACTCTTCACTCTTCACTTTTGAGATCCCCCCCCGAATATGGTTCGAGATTCTTATACCCCCCTTAGCACTTCTTCCTTGCTTCTGCACAGACTCAGGGCTCCCTGAATCTGGCCTCCTTTATCTATTGGGTGCTTGTCAGTCTCGTTTTGATTATTTCTGGAGATATATATTCTGCTTGTGATTTGTGCTTGTGTCTTCCTGATCCTTACCATTACAGAGAGTCGGCCTTGGCTGGTATTCTCCACGATTTCACCGGACCGGATCTTCGTCCTTGCTGCCCAGATGTGGGGTTGTTTTTATATTCGTTTATATTTGAGCTCCTAACTTATACTACTACCACAGACTCAAACCCGTCATGAGTCCTTTCATATCTTCATCCAGGGGAGTTCTGGTCATCCTCAGAGGACTCCTGTGAAAAGATCCTGTTGTCCCTCTTCCGTGGCCCTTGTGTGAGATGTCCTTCCTGACATTTGTCCTCCTTCTTATCCCTCTTGTTTTCCGGTGGCTGAATTGTTTGGAATACTCCTATTCTATTCCGAAGGTTTCGGCACGGGGGTTCCTATCTTAGGCTTGGCTCATACCCTCCCCATCTTCGGTTTGGAGTTGTTCTCTTTGGGGATATACTTGTTCTGATCACATTCTATCGGTGGCCAATCCATCTGTTCCTGTTTCATTTGTCTTGAGATTAGTGTTTTGTTGTTCGTCCCTTCAACCTCAACTCCTAATATCGTAATACCTGCACTAGTTCCTGTCGAGTTTGGGACGTGTCCCTGTTGCGTGTTTGGGGGCCTCCAACCCTATGACGCTCCGGCCCGACAGCCTTCTTACGTGTGAGATTCCCTTTTTCAGTTTCCTCTTGTGGCTTACCCTGGCTTTCTGTCCTTCGCTGTCCTCCCGCACCCTTCTGTTTCTCCCGCCAGTGGCCTGGTGAGGGGCATGGGTTTCCTTAGTTGGTCCGGTTTTTCTGCCCCTCCGGGGTACTTCTGGAAGTCCCTCACTCTCGCGGGGGGGTTCATAAGTTCCTAACATGGATTAGGCCAGCTCCTGATTCATCCGGCCTGAACTCGACGTTCTTGTTCTGCTGTATCTTTGTGGTGCCGCTGTGATCTGGAGCTATATGCTGCTTCTCCATGGGTCGGTAAGTCCTGCACTGGTTCCCTCATCCTGTATTTCGACCGCTCCTTATTGTGATTATCCGTTTGGAGTCCCCTCTGAGGCTCCACTTTTTGCTGTATCTTCTCTCGTTCTTTTCTGAAACTACCCATAGGATGCCTGTTCCTACGGTCTTTGTAACTATTTCCGCTCTTTTCTACTTATGCCTTTCTGGATCCTTGGAGCTCTCCTGGACATTGTGTTGTTGTCTAGCTTCTCCTTCTTCTCTCTCTCAATTCAGACATGCCTACGCGGTTTTACTCCTTGCACTTTATGTCGACGCTATTGTTGTTAGTGAGACTACCTCCTCGAAAATTCTGCCTGCAGGACACCCCTTCACGCATCTACTCACCATCTTGCTTCCTTTATTGGGGGCTCTTATGCTTTAATCTAGATGGGAATTCCCAGTTAGAACTGCGCTAAGAGCATCCCGTGTGTTTCAGCATTTGGGGTTCCTTCGCTGGATTTTAAAGCTATGAGAGATATGTGCCGTTCAGGGTGGGGACTTACCAGATAAGCCCTAGATCTGAAGCCCGAGATCTCTAGACCTCTTGTGGTGCGTGAATACTTATACTTTACTGCTTCGCTTCTATTCCCCCTGATTGAGCCTTATACCGGAATCTTCTTTACCTGTCCCTGTTCGCTTCGATGTTTTCACCCTTTGCTACTGAGTTCACTTCTTCTATGTTCTCGGCGTCCACTGAGACTTTGAGAGATTGCACTCTCCTGGTTCTGGGCCCCTTGGTTTTGCTTTTCTTTTGGGGCTCTTTTGTCCGGCTCTTTTTGCTCCCAACCTTCTGGACTTAACTTCGGTCTTCTACGCCCCTGATCCTTAGGGAGGGGCCCCCGTTTGCCTTCTCTGTTTACTTCTTGATTTGGCCCCCTGGTTTGGAGGTTTTGCTCTGAGATAGTTCTGAATGTTGGGATGCTGTGTTGAGGGCTCGGTCGGTTGGTAAGTCTTCTGAGCCTCTTGGGGGGATTGGGTGATTTCTAGTTCCTTTCAGCTGTGTGGATACTGGCGTATGGGGATGATTGCCGGTGTCTGTCGTTCTTCTGGGAGTCAGCTCGCTCATTCGTTGCCTTATGAGGTTTCATGAAGATCCGCTCTGGGACGTTTCTGGAGGCGGGAGTATCCTTCAGTTTCCTGGTTGCCTTCATGATGATTTGGTCTCATACTACGGGACTTGCTATCGCTTTTACTTTTGTCAGAGGTTTCATTTTATTCTTCTGGATGAGTATCTGGATGTTTGTTCTGAACACCAGTCTTTGTGACGGAAGTGCTTGTTTTTTCTGATCGGTTAATCGTTACACGCCCGTGATCTTTCAGTCAAAACTCCCCGTTTTGGGGTTTTTCGTGCCTTTCCTCTCCTATTCTCGCTTTATTCGAGCTTGAGTCGTCACCTGGGGTTAGGTCAGCTGATGATCTGGAGATACCGACATTGAACTAGTTCAGTTACATTTATATCCTGGTCAGTTTGCTTCCTTACCTCTCCATTTCGGGGAGAGGTCCCGTCGCTTTGTCCAGAGATCCTGGTTTTGGATGTTTTAGTCGGATTCTATTTTATTCTTCTCCTGCTCTTAGATCTGCTTGCTTTCTTACCTCCTGGAGTCGGTGGGAGTTGGGTTTGGATTGAACTGTTGTATCCGAGTTCCTAAACTCTAGTTCAGGGGATTTCCTCTATAGCCTTCCGTTGGTTTTCTCATTGGATAATTGTTGGTCATTAATCAGGTGGCTTGGATTCCTTCGGATTTTACGAGAGTTTGGGACTAGGGCCTGATATCAATCTTTATTCATCCTAGCTCTGGCTAGTTTTTCTGTTAAGGGTGAAGTTCTTACGCCCTAGTTGGGGAGCTCAGACCCTTTTGTAGGAGTAATCCCCTCTATGATTAGGAATTATTCTTCCGTATGGCTTGGAGGAGGGTCTGGGGGTGTTATTTTAGGTTTCCTCTTAACCTTTCTTGATGAGATATATCTATCTTTCTTACCCTCTCCCTGTTGGATGCTGTTTTTCTTACTTCGGGATAGGATTGACTCTACTTCTAGACCTTATTCAATCACTAGTTACTTCTCTTGATTGCTCGTAGGTCTCTTAGCTATCCCTTCTGGGGATTTTTCTTTCTCTGAGTTCCGGCTTTCTCATCAGACTCTGACATGTGTTTCTCGGGATGGCTATTCCTGATTCTTCCCTCGTGTTGGTGATTCCTCATCTTCCCTGCATCAGGTTTCTGGTGGTACCGTTTGGTTGTGGCCCTTTCTTCTCAGACATCAGAGTTGTCCTTTCACTTTTCTCTTATGAAGAAGGAGGTAATTACCACTTCTGTTATAATGGTTTTGCTGTTCTCTTAGACTCATTCTCTGTAGTTGACCTCTTTCAGTGTTGATGTTTTACTCCTACCTGAGAGTTGGATTCTTCCTGTTTTTGGTCATGAACTTTTGCTTCCGTTGGTTTGGTGACTAATATGGGGTGGGCTCCTTCTGTTTCCTCTTGGTCTGGAGATTCCTAGACGTTGTCTCCTATACTTTTGGTTCTTTGCTTCTTGGGGGTTGGTCTGAGATGATTTTGTCCTATTTTATCTTTTAGTTCGTAATCCCTCTTTTTGGTTGTTCTTTGATAGGAGTTAGTATTGTTTCGCCTTCAGGGTCCTGGGGTTCTATTGATGGTGAATTCGGAGGTACTGTTGTATCTACTCATCCGTACTTTTCCTGCGTCATTCCTACCATTCGATCAGTTTGGTGTATTGGGGGGAGTCTCGGAAAATATTCCGCCCGATTTATGCTAATTCCCTTATTTCTTGACGTTTGGCTTCCTGAGGCTTGATATGTTGGTTCTTTAGCTAGCTGAATAATCCTTCTTGTTATAAGATTACACCTGCTCTTAAGGGTTTGGTGTGTAGTGCCGTTTGAGGGATGTCTGTCGTCTACTTAGCTCATATCTGGCTGTTAATTAGTTGTGCCTGGTTTTAAGATTTCGATTTTTCTATATTTGGCCTAACTACTAATTCGGGCTCTGAAGTCATCCTCTTGGCTGTATTATCGTTTTCGATTCTGATAGTTGAATCTTCTTTTTCTAAGGGTTTCCGCTGGTATGACCCGGCTCCTTCGATTCTTGTTCGTATTCTGTAGTTGCTTTGCCTAACTCATCTTTTCCGCTATTTAGATACCCTCTCTGATGTATCCCCCTGAAGTTTTCAGGGATTGGTTTTTGTTGGCCTTTGGGGTTCGGTCCTTTGTCGGTATCTGTGGATTTATTGGGTTGGGTGCCGCTTGTTTCTTTTTCGGGGGCCCACGATTTCCGGGGTCGGTTTGGTTCTGCCGTTTGGAGAGAGTTACTCGTAGAGCTGAAGTAGTCCGAGAACCTGTGTGTGGGATTCGGCTTCTACATCTATCCGTAGGTTTCAGGTTGTCTTGAATATGGGCTGAATATGTACTTTAGTGCCTGATAGCCTGACTTCGGGAATCTGCCTCTTAGGTAGTCCGGTGGTTGATGGGTTTTTGTTCTCAACTATCCCATCCCCTCATAAGGAATTCCTCCTTCTAGATTCAGAGAGTTTTGTCTGGATATCTCACCCCTTATCTCTCGGGGGCATGTGCCTTTACGTCGGACTTTTCGTGTGGTTCGGGGGCTGGTGTGCTGTGTTATTTTTGGGTACCAAAAAATCTCTGTTGATCTTTTCTTTTTATTTTGGGGAATTGTTTTTTGGAATTACCTACTCCTCCAGGAAGACTTTTTCTTGGTCTTCCTGTTAATTTGGCATGGTGACTCCTTGGACTGAGTTACTTCATTCTTCGACTTTGATCTAGACTAATTTTTCGTTAGACCTGGAATCCTTGATTGGACAGTTTTTTCTTTGACGGTTCGATGAACATTTTTCGCCGCTTCTACTCAGGCGGGATTAGTCCTGGTTTCCCCTGGATTCTAGGATGTCACAAACGAGATTCTTGGATAGAGGGTTGCTTCTTAGTTCTCCGTTTAGTTGGCCTGATCAGAAATGCATTTTGGTTTTCCCCTGGGGTTCGTTCGTCCTGAAGTTGGCAGCTTCGGATATTAGATGTGGATTTCTTTTTTCCTTACTCCAACGCTCAGGTGTCCACTACATGTGCAGTTGGCTTTTTTTGGTAGATGACTCTTAGGGCTTGTTCGTCCATCGTTGGGGATTTTTTCTTGTTATTAAGGATTTAATTTAATTTCCCCCCTCCTAATGGATTAATTTCTTTGGGCCCTCATTACGTTATGTGAATTCCTAATGGCTATTTTTTTTCAGAAGGACTTTGAGACTTGGGTGTTCGGGGTGTTCCTTTTGGTCAGTTCTGGGTATTCGCTCGTTTTAGTCCTGTACATCCTTTGGTGATTTCCTGTAGGAGTTTGTTCCTCTACAGATTTGAATTTCAGGGAAAGAATCCTCGGCTGTGGTAGGTCAGGGTGACTCTTCTTCAGTTTCGGGCTTTCACTTTTGTGGTTAAAATCGTCGGGGGTTTATATTCCCTTATTATCCATATCTCCTGATCCTCGTGAGGGTGACTGCTGCCTTTCTGGGAGAGTCCCTTTTATGTTCTTTGGGTAAGTGTCCTCGGAGAAGACTTCCTTGAGGCTTCTTGGGGTACTGAAGAGTGCCTTTCTTTGGTTCGGGCTTAAGACTACTGTTGCACTTTATTTCTTCTTTAGGTACCCTACGTGGCTGGGGAGGTTCGTCAACCTTTTCCTTTGCAATTTCTCTCTCATTTTTTTAGCCGACCTACAGTTGTTGAGTCTCCTTCTTGGGGTCTCTGGAGTTTTCTTCCCTGATCTCCCTCTTGGACGATTACGCTCGTAGAAGGGATAGTCCTGGTCAGTTGATCCCCCCAGTCGTTGCTTCCTATTTAGTATCCTTTATTTGGATTTCTGTCTTTTGGACAGGGGGGATGAGTTCTAAATTCTGAGGTGGACTTTTGTCATGAGTACTGCTTCTTTGGAGGTCCAACTGTATTCTCCTTAAGAAAGCTTATTTCCTGTTCCCTCTAGGTCTACTACTTCCTCTTCGCTGTCTCTGGTCTGGTTTTTCTCTTCTGTCGGGTTTCTGGGGGGGTAATTTGCGATTGGGCTTGCTCTGGATTCTTGGGGATACCTTCTCGGTTGGGATTCCGCCTCTCTTCTTCTTAAGTACTTGAGGGGAGGCTCTGTATACCCCCTGCACGTATACGGATAGCGCCTCCTAAGTTTTCGGGTCCTCTTGGACTGGGGCCATAATTTTGGTTTTCCTTTACTGTTAATGAGGTGATTCTTTTATCTGGGGTTGTCACTGTTCTTTGGATATTTAGTTAAGATATCCTGCATCTTCCCCTATCCGTCCTGTTCCTCTTTGGTTTCTCCTGGTCTAGTTATTTTATACCTGTCACCTGTGCGTTAGATTTGTCGTCCGTGGAGTTTAAGATTCCTTCTTCACTGTCTGGGTCCCTGTACTCGCTCTTTGTTTGATTGTTTGGTTTGGGCGGGTCTTGTTTCTTCAGATATGTTTATCATCATTTGGCGGTACCGTCCTTGGCTGTAATTTCCGGGGAAGTTCCTGGTTTTATCCGCTCCTATACCTACTCTTCCATTATGGATTTCTGCTCGGTCTTTGACCCCTTCTCTTCGAGTTTAGTCGGCGCTTGTTTTTCTTCGGGATTCCTGTCATTTTCCCTAAGGCATTGGGTCACTTCCTGCCTACGTGTTCATTATTTCATTTGCTACCTCGTGTAATACTCTGAGTTTATTCCTGGTTCCTCTGCCCGTTTGAGGTCTCTATGGATTGGGATTCGGAGCATTGGCTGTCTCCTGTCCTTGACTGGGATTTTTTTCTATATTTTCCTCTGGAAAGAGTTTCTCATCACTTGTTGGATCATAAAGTCGAACTTTGGAATATTGAGTTATTAAAGTTGAGTCATTTCGTAAATTTGTCCGCTGTCGTTCCGGCTGGTAAAGCTGCTCCTTTGGTGTTTTCTGTTGAGGGGAGTCCACTGTTCGGGATCATATTACTTCCTCTTACTGCTCCTTCGATATCGGTCATCCGATCCGATCATAGCGCAATTCTTATAGGCTGTTTAAGGGTTTGTTGTCCTGGGGGATGTCGCGTTCTTCTCGTCCCCTGCTCTGGGGCTATATACCTTAGTTTTTATTAATAATTTTTTAATCGTTAGATTAAGTGGGTCCTGGATTTTGAATTCTAATTTTCTATCTCTCCTTCAGGGGTTGACTATAGTTGAGTCCATATCATCCCTTCTTTTTTGGCAATGTGCACAGACACTGCTCTTACGCTTTCATATCCGCCATTCAGCCATTTAGACATCTTCCTAGTCTCAAGGAGTGTAGTAAACGTCGCTTCTGGTTACTCTGGTTTGTCTATTTAACTTCTGGATGTTTTTAATGACCTCTATAACCCTTGTCGAACTATTTGCTGGAGCTTGTTTAATTAATTATATGAAATAGCACACGATATTCGTATACAACTGTCTGATGTGTTATTTTATGAGGGTTCCTCCGTAGGATTGCTTAGAGGATTATATAGAATTACCCTCATAACTCAGATAAAAACCATTTCACTGCCAGAATTATCATGTATCTATTCACTTGGGGTCACTTGTTAGAAGAAGTTTATAAATTAATGGCTGTATAAGACTGCTCTATAGGTGTTTTGCTCATTCTAAGATGAGAATAGCTTCATTGTATAGTTTTATACCCTCTTAGTCAGAGATGGGGTTATGAAGACCACTTCGGATTCTACACCCCCCTGCTGTCAATAAGGAGACGCTCCCTATAGCACTTTCTAGACTTCTCGGTACACTTAATGAAGAATTAAGGGTACGACTCATTATACTTCATCGACTCGGCATAAATTCAATATGTTATTTGTCCTTATTTGTTTGTCTATATTTTAGAAAACATGGAACCCTCGATCTGATATATTGGTACTGTAAGAGGGAACGGGGACAGGTACACATCATTCCTTAGTGGTTCCCTTGGTTCTGCTTTGGTGAGCTCTTCATGTGGGGGGAGGTTTGGATTTCCATCCCCTGAGTATGCCTCTTTGTAGTCTGTTGGTTCGTGGGGGTTTGTTTGGGTTTATCAGTTACGTACTTTTTCTGTTAGGCAGTTCCACTAGGAGCTTTATGCTGAGATTTCCACTTTGTCGTTTGTCATCTATAGGTTCCTATAAATATCCCTCGTCGTTCTGTGAGGTAAATAATTCTCTCAAATATATCAGTCTTAATTGGGATATACGTTTTATTATAGTCATTTGTTCCTATAGGATTGCTCCTCCCCTCTCAGATTAGTGACTCCTTATTATTCTCTTGTGATTTTTATTCGTACGCTTATTTTATCCCCCCTACTTTTCTCATTTTTCTACTATTCCTAACTCTTCATGAGGAATAGCTTTCTTCAGATAGTACTATTCCTTTTGCTACTTCCTACTGCTCTTGTGGGGATAAGAATGTTAATGTCTCATCTTACATAACTTTTATATCTTAATAGTACGGCATTGAGTTGGTGTTCCCTTAAGAGGAATATATTATTGATTAAAGCAGGCCTGCACCCGTTCCGTAATAACTGGTTCTTAATTGTACCCGGATAATTATTGAATCTATATTACAATAATATTGAGAAGGAATAATCACAGTTCACGATGTGTTATTGTACCTACTGTGTTAGTTTTCCTATAATAAGTGTTCACTATACGTAAGCACCCTCGGGCTATTGAAACCCTTTTTAGTGATAGTATCCTTCAGTCTCCTATACAGCATGAATAGCCTTATGATTTGGATATGAGATTTCTTGGAATAGAATTATTTTACAAGCCAGTGTATTGGGGAGATGGTATGATCCTTACAACTGCGGTCCTCTTCATGTAATTCGACTTTCCAAACCTCTCTGTTATCTTAAAGAATTTTTTTCCTTCCATAGCACTTTACTACATAGAATATTACCCTTGATACAGGCTTATTGTTTAAACAGTTTCTGTAAGGCTAATTCTTAGAGTTGATACAAATATACAGCAGGCATCTCGGATTTTCTATATAGGTGTGACGCATAGTGATTGCAACCCCTCCAAGAATACCGCTGAATCAACTCTATTATTTCTTACTAAAGATCTAATTTTAAATTATGGTGCTCCCCTTTTTATATCTTGACGACTCCACAATAGGGACTCTCGTGATTTTCCTACTGTTTCTGCGGTGATACTTCAGAAATATTTCTCCTTCTCACATACTTAATAATTGTCGCGAAAATTGTATTCCTTATATATTAGTCTTCCAAGGAGGTGTATATCCTTGGCCTCATTATATTCTTCAAATATTAGCAACCGTTGGCCTAACTTTTCTATAGAAACGTATTCCAGTCATAGTCATAGAACCCGCACGATTAGGTTCCTGATATCATGGTTCCCCATAGAGATGTGTTATCTTCAACTAATAATAGTTCCCAAATAAAAGAACTGTAAAATATGTACCTGGTGCAGAATAATATTCAGGAGACATGTATACAGTACACAAAATAATACTGGAGGTATAGATGCATGGTTCATATAATAGAGATGTATGCTAATCGTACATTCCACAGGCCCGTAGTCCTGGGAGGAGCGATATTTTTTAAATAAAACTATACATAAATCATTATTCCTCAATTAGTCACGTTCTCCAATTAGTCGTATCTAAAAGGATATGTTTTGAGGCCTTCACATAAAAGAACTCCTGCGACACTGTACATTACAAACAACATTTCCGCTAGAATCCTTGCATTGTCCATATGCAAGTATTTCTGTCTCTATTGTATTACTCCGGCAATAATACATTCGACACATCTATAGCGCTTGCA
>NW_008481861.1:19295-23044 GCF_000524495.1 Plasmodium inui San Antonio 1 | reverse complement strand
TTGCATTGTCCATATGCAAGTATTTCTGTCTCTATTGTATTACTCCGGCAATAATACATTCGACACATCTATAGCGCTTGCACCTGTGCGTAATTAATGGCTTGCCGTTTTCTTAAGATTGTAGCCCTCAATTCTTCACATAATACTATTTCATAGAGATCTATACCCATCAATGACTAGTGTGGTCCAAATAATAGGAACCGAAATTTGGAACACATAGCCCGCAATTGACACACTTTTGCATTTTCGATGGGGATATTGTAGGAAAATCCCTATCTTTCAGAGGACGGTTCTTGAGAATATCCGTATCCCTCATACAATAATGTATTTTGAATATCACTGCACTCCACAGAATGCCACTTCTCATTTTCCCTGCCCTCTACATATCATATGAGTGCAAGGACGATAATTTCTTTCAAATGAATGTGCTACAAGCTTTGTGTTAGTTGTAAAATATTTTCCCTTCCTTACAATAACAGCATAAGCGGTAAACCTATACAATAATATTCCCGATACAGCTGTATTCTTTATCAGAATTGACACTTTAGACACAGGTGTATTGTTTATATCATCATACCTTTCATATAATAATACACCATGTATATTTGTTTATTTCATTTAATGGTTTTATTCATACAATATCATTGTAGGCATGGATGACGGATAAAGATAATGATACGGCATGCAGGTCCATACACTTTAAATGATAGTACTCCTTGTACAGTAGTATTCACTTTACAATGTTATGCTTAATATATTGATACTCCGAAAACATTCCGACTATTCACATAATAGTACTCTGTGAATGTTACCAGTGGGAGCGAATAAGTAATTCTTAAACAATACTCCTTCATGCACATATGTACACTTGCTCGAGCGGTACTCCCCCAATCATGCAGTTCCACACATTATACGGCTGTTAATATAATAACACTCCAGGGAGTGTTATGAATTCCGGAATATGGTGCTTTGCCTATAATATAAGCCTAAACGCTAGGCCAGGAAGTTCTACCTCTTTTAATAATTGTGAATTGGGGGTATCCAGAATCCCACCACAATTGTGCACTCCAAGACATCACACTAGGGAGATATGAGTACACTCACAAAGCTGCGCCGCAGATCATCCTTACGTTTTATACAATTATGCCCCTAAATGGACAGTACTCTGCAGATATCAGCATAGTTCAACCATCAATACCCACATATAAAAGTACTACGAGAATCTCCGCATTCGTCAACATGGGAAATGGGGACACATGTATACTTACTTGTCATCTGCCCTTGTGGAATATGCATGCACTTCATAGAATATTACCCTACGAATAATGAAACCCCTCGAAAATCAGTATTCTTGAAACAATAATACGGTTAACATTATTGTAGCCCTGGCATAGCTCTACTGTTTAGACAAAAGGATTGGAGCCCACCTTTGGGATCTGCAGAATCGCCCAAGTTATATCATCTAGCCATGAAACCAACATGACGACCCTTCAAATAATGCTATTCCAAGGACAGTTTTACTCATCAGGACAAACTATTCTGTACATAACATCACTGTTCTTCAAGTAATCATGCAATTCACACATCCAGTTGTCCCACAGAAGTGTACCTCCCATACGGAGGTACTACACCAATTTCCGCACGCTGCGTAACGGTGGCACCTCCTCATACGGCACAGAGTTAAGTCATAAATTCTGCACCTCTCCCTACATTACTTAATAATACCGGCTTAACTTCTCCACTCATCAAATGGCATCGTACAAGCCATATCAGGCATCCTTACATATAAGTACTATACATACCTCTGTAGTGTCCCCATAACAGTACTCCAAGTCATGAATACTCCTTCAGCAGATATCCTGTTCAAATGGAAGTATTATCCACAGAACACTACTGTAAACAGGACGGTACTTCTTGTATTAACGTACTCTATCAAAAAATCGTATTCCAAGGGTAATCCTACTCATAAAGGCAAAGCACTTGACACATCATGCTTTCGCCTGTATAATAGCACTCCAAGTGATCCATATAGATCCACTACTAGTACCTTTGTAGAACAGTAGTATGAGGACTTCTACACCCGTCACCATTGAGAAAGTACAGATAATGGTACTCCCTAAACAATAGTTATACTGGAATATTCATGGACTTCACTGAATAGGGCCGTTTATGTAATGAAAGCATAAACCCAGAATCCTTCACATACACTAGTACAGGCACCACTATATACGTCACATAATAGTAGTATACTTATATCCGGGCACATTACTAGGAAGGGAAATCCACACCATTATTGTACAGATAATGGTATCCAGCGCGTCCCTTCATTCCTGAAATACCAATGCAATAACGGTGTGACTATCTTCCATATATGAGTACTACAAGCACCTCTGTATGTTTCATATACAGTGACACTGCAGGATATCCTTACTTCTTACACCGATGGGTTCCTCAAATAAGCGGACTCCAGGCACAAGGGTACTCCTCAGATAACACTTCACCAGGAACATCATCACATTTCACATTGTAGTCCATTCAGCATGTCATTGGACTCAAAAGAATGACATTCTCCATATATTCATTTTTCTTAGAGGATATCACGACCTGTATATGGTTTCCCCTCAAATATATCGGCTCCAGGCGCTTTGGAAGCTTCAAATCATTTAGTTCGTACAATACTTGTATAATCCCTCGACGCCCATATAATAATAGTGCCCGTACAGACTTTCACTTCACAACTATGGACACTATTTTCATGTTCCACCATCTCATACAGTTGTACTCTTTATATAAAACTACAGCACGTATATCTGTCAACTTCATCCCTTGGTGTCATTGATATAATACTATTCCTGAGCCACACATACACGGTTGAAATAATGGTATCCCCTGTATTTCAATACTATTTAAATCATAGTACGGCGGCCACATTAGTATTCATTCCCGCATTCTTATTCCTCCCATAGGAATACTTCGCATACAGTATGGATATCTACATGATAGTACTCTGGGAATATCAACACTTGAAGCTAAGTTCTTCTAACACAGCCGTAATTTAAGGATATTTCTACACTTGATAAAATGGTGCTGCTGAAGTCTCGGAGCTTCACGCATTGCACCGCTCGTAATATAATTATACTTCAGGAACTGCTACGAGTTCGAAACAGTAGGGTTCCTCATATAATACAAACCGAAATCCAGGGCCCTGAAGTTCAGACCCCTCAGATCTTCGTATTCCAGGGCCACTTATATTTCGCGCATTACCTCGCTTCCTAAATGATAGTACTACGCACATATGAGTATACTCGCAAGATATGATTTCTGATTATGCATACTTTCTATGTAAGCACGCTATTCAGACAATAATACACAACACATATTACCACAGCTCAAGCATTAGTACATTTATATAACGGTACTACGACAACTTCTGTAATCATCATCATTGTAAATCGATAAACATCCCGACTGTGCAGCCAATAGTTCTGCTGCAATATTCGTATACTAGACGGTATATTGCTCCTCAAATAATGACACTCGTGGAATATCAGTATTTCACACACAGAAGTACGGTTCATATCATAGTACTCCTGGCACTATAATACTATCGAAATAATGGCGCTGCCGACATTTCTTAGCGGTTGTACAATAGGATACTTCATATTATGGGGCCATTAAACTGAAATCCAGACCTTTCATATATACAATGGTATATATCAACATAAGTGTTTACGATATGTATTCTCATT
>NW_008481861.1:3540-17035 GCF_000524495.1 Plasmodium inui San Antonio 1 | reverse complement strand
ACATACCTAAGTGTGATGAACTCCTATATCCCCCAGTCTATATATAGATGAAGCAGAAGATAGAGATAAAACTCAGAGGACAAATCTATTCGCCAAAATGAACTCAGTATTTCAAAATTCCACAGGCAATAGAGAAATCAAAATTCTTCCCTTTCTGCTCCTGTGCAGTTCTATGTCGATAATTATGAATCCATATGAATATATAAGTCCCTATACTTATGCACGGACATGCATGTATCTTTATAAATATTCATATAGGAATAAATCCAAACATGCTGGTATAGATATAAAAGGAGAAGTATATATAAGGATATGAGCATATACCCTATGGAATAATGTGATGAGAAACATGACATGAAGCAGAGAAATTAAAGCAAGAATCGAATAATCGAATTCCAAATTTTGGAAGGAATATCTAGGATAACCTATGTATTATTATGCTTTGTGTACGATAAGGGCATGGTAAGTATCAGATGTTCCCTATCAATAGAGAAAAGTCATTCCCTCCTTATTATGGAAGGGAAGATTTTATCATACTTATAAAACAGGGAAACGTCGTCTTCCAGGATGTACGATAATCCTGCTTATAATTTGTCCTTAGAGGGATGAGGCTATAGACATATAACAACCACCAATAACACTACTGGAATTGTGCGCCTCAGGAATACTAGGCTATTATTGACAAATGTTCAGAAATACTTGAAATTACTATAGGCTTAAGGATCTTGTCTCCGAAGGGATTATACATATATCCTGAAAAATAGAGGCAGTATTGACAGTTCCTGTAGAGAGTTGTTGTTAGAGGATTTTCAGAAACGAAGTCGCACACCTAATGGGGATATTTTAGATAGGCGCTGGCCTGCGCATATTATACAAAAACTCACAGATAATGAAGCAATAATGTGCGAAAGTTCAAAAGGAGGATTATCACGTGATCGGAAGCCGCGTAATTCTTTTATACACGACATACCAAACCTACAGATCGTTATGATTACAAATAATATGGACATTCTACAACGGATTCTTCAAAAGATTAGATACATAAAACGGAGAGTTCTACCTACCGGAATCAGCATTATCATAGAATATCCTAGAGAATTAAGTGTGGCTGTCCAAAAGACTTTATCAATGAGGAATAGAAAATTCAGCACCGAAGTAAAACATCAAGCAAAATATCTCCTGAACCTCCAAGGGGGAATTGCGGAAAATCCATACGGTACTTCAAGAACTGAAAGGATCAATCTTAGTAAGTATCGCAATAATCAAAATTCGGAATCATCAGAAAGCATTTGTCGAATCCGTACTATAATCCTCAAGCAATACCCCGCCGTCATCAATACGGTGTTCGATCCAATACGTAAGATCACAGCGGCAGAAATAATACATACATGTTGAACGGTTCTACATGGTCTCGCCTCGTCCTTATAATATAAGACATACAATTCCGTAAGGAGGGGTAAAAACCATGCGCATATTAGGAGGAGTGAGTACTGGCTAGTGGGGATTGAAGTATATCGTCTGATGCTCCTTTTACCGATGCTGGTTTCATTCACACTGGAAGTATTACCGTTATTAGTAGGCATCCCATTGACAGTTCTCCTTTCTGTATCTTATGGACTCCTTGTCTTAGGCGTCATAGGATATCTCTATGTGCTTCTGAAAGTATCCGAATATGGACAAACATTCCACGGTATCATTAATGGTTGTTTTAAAGATTGTATAAGAGACGTAGAGAAATAGAGGTGAGACAAGATCTCGGCACCTTGTTCCAGCAAAGTAACTGATGATTATTGGATGCTATGTTGTAATGATAGCGGGGCTTCTCCATCCCTGAAGGGGGATGGTAACTCCCATAACCCCTTTGGAAATTGAACAATTAGTCCCGTTTTTTTTCTTATCGTGCTATCTACATCACATTCCCACTGTGTCTCGTATCGTAACCTGGTATCTTTCCTTGCCTAAGTCCCTTCTTTCAGTTTTATTTTAATATGATGGTCATAGAGCCGTTCCTGTTGTAGGTAAAATTATAAGTAAACAACTCCCTTCTTATGGGTATTTTGGATATCTTCAGAATGCTGCAAACCTATATAGCTATATGGATGCTTCATAACTTAACACGAATACATCTCCTGGAATGAGAGTCTGGTATACGAAGCTGAAATGGCTATATAATTTATTCTTGTCATGACGACAAGTGTCTTTTTCTTTTCTCTGGCGTCTACTTTCCTAAAGCTGATCAGGAGTATGTTTCATGTCTACCAAAAGGAAACTCACTGGTCGCATTTTATTAGCTTCTAAGAAGGAGAATTCTGCTGTCTTTAAAGGTACAGATCAGGAGAATTCAGGAGGGATTTCTATGAGGGGTTATCATTGGAATTATTATATGCCTTGTTTCATGTGTGTCAGACGCTCTGTTTCTGTTTTAACTTCTTTTTTGCCTCCGTGCTGCTCAATCTCCATATATTTTATCTTTTCTCACGAGATTGATATTAGAGGGGACATGTGACTTTCTTTTTAATCTCCGTTTTAGTAACCTCAAGGACGATTTTTTAATTCATTTGTTTGCATTCAGCACTGTGACCTTCCATTCCTCTTCTTATGTATTTTTTCTATTCTGTGTTACAACAGATGAACAAAGGGATGAGGGTGTAAACAAGTATTATAAGAATTCTGACATTAGATGCATTAATACAACAATATTCTAATCAGGAATGATTCTCATATGGCTGCATAAATATCTGTTACATCATTATAATTTCTCCTCAATATATCTGATTTGATTCGTATGCGTCCCCCACCAGTCATTGTTAGAGGTGTTACAACAAATAACACGCGATCGTGGGAACAGCATCCAAGATGCCGGCGTGTTATCCTTCTTTTTTTCTGTTCTTTGGTGTCTGTTTCTTCCTTACAGAAATATCAAACCTATATACTCAAAAATGACTTCTTAGATCATAAACAACATGTTGCCGTAACCTGTCCTATTAATTAGATTGATTCAGGGACAAATGGAAAATATCAAACAATTTGTAGAAAAAAAGGGGCTAAGAGCGCAAGGATTGTGTGATCTATTAGAGAGCAGATATTATAACATCCGAGTGCGGACCTCAGGAGGTTATTACTTCCTAAGCCCGGTTCTCAACTTAAATTGGAACCGGGAGCAGGAAGAGTAATTTAAGATGAGGGAAGCCTCCTATTTCTTCCTAACGCAACCCAGGGAATATTAAGAGACAGGGAACCAACAGTTTAAGGATAACTCTTCCGAATCCTTAGCCAGGAAAATATCCCATATCTCACTGCCGATGTAGAAAAATGGACATAGTATATTCAACACTACCTCTCAATATATAGTCGCTTCACCCGCATTTTTCCTTGCAATATCCTTGTATCAACAAATATTGGAGATTGAGAACTTATTCCCCTGGTGTCCTCATCAGAGATATATTAATTAATCCAATGAATCCATATTTATCTGTTAATGGCACCAATCTAGGCCGTATTTTTCTATATCTTTCCTTTGAAACCAATAAGAAAGCAGGCATATAGAATCCTGGGGTATTTTTTTTTGCAAGATTCATTTGTCTGGCGCCCCTGGCTTCGTTAAGTGGGCGAAACTTAAGATTATGATGAAAATAACAGCTTCGTGCTGTGAAATCTGTCGCATTGATGTTAAGTGGACGCATTAATCGGTTAATTCAGTCAGTGGTAAAAGGTCGGAAATAGCCAATCAGGTGGCTATGCAAACCGTCCACACACAAGGATTCCAGCAGAAAGGAAGTAATAAAGGGCTTCTGAGAAAGTGCAATATCCCAAGTAAACTGCTCTCAATAGAGAAACACCAAGTGGGGGCAGGGGGGTTTCCCTATATATATAAGTACAGCTAATATATATGAACCAATATGTGCACAAAAAGTAAAAAAAGGAAGCAATAAAATCTTCTCTTATATACCAAGAAAGTCTCTTTGTACCAACTGTGGAGAGACAGGTATCTACCATTCCTGTCCCTGTAGAGTAATCCTGTTGGATTTTCATCTACCGCTTATGTAAAAATCCTCAGGTCCCCAGAGTTAATACTACAAGAACAATTATCTCTAAAAAAAAAGAGAAATTGAAGGAAGAAGAGAGAGAAATCAAAGAATACGAAGAAGAATGAGACAAAAGGGTCCTTTATGTATAAATAATATTTCATTGAACATAAAGGTATTCTACTAACTGCATGTGATTTACAAAATAGTCCTATTGAATAAAGGAGGAAGTGATCCTCCCTAGAATATCCTAGCCATTATGGAACAAGAATGTAAGAAATCTCTGTATATAATCAGGAGCAATCATCCAAGCAAAATAGGATATACTTGTATTTCAATAACCGCAGAGATTCATCCTGGTTATTTAAAAAATACCCAAGCAGGAATTATAAAAACAATATGTAGTCCCTTTATCTTATCTTTTTTTTTTAAGCCATCCCACTATTATGTCCAATATTAAAAAACTCTAATTATGATTTCGTTTAATAAGTCACTAAATTCATCTTCATTCACCGGAATATGCCTGGTACAATGCCTTACCCATCTCTGAGTCTTAGAGTATTGTTAGTTATTTTATAGATTGGCACTAAATCCCCAGGTTATATATAACATTCGACTCCCCCCAATAAAATGAGAACTGAAGACTAGCTAAACAAACAAGCATAAACGTAAAAAGCTACCGCGACAAGAAGAATCAAATACAAGTAGGAGCAATATCCTAAATCATGAGGAGTGAATAATAACCCCAAAACAACAGTAACCTGTGGCGGAAAGATTAACGCCAAGCAACTCACGAATATATCATAAGCCGTAGGGCGTGGAAGATCGATAAGAAGACTAAGAAGCGAAACCCCGATGAAATAAAGCTAAGCCTTAATCGACAACAAATGGACCCTAAGAATTAACGCCAAGATCCTAAAGGTGACCCATAAAAGGAATTTAAACAAAGATCCTGAACCACAGAATCAACAGATCATGACTAAGCGCTAGAGACTGAAAAATGAACCCTAGATCCTAGAACCTAAACCCTAAAACCAGGAAACGTAAACCCAAAGGAGTAACCCTAGATCTAACCCTAAACCCTAAAAGAAAAAGCAAGAAATATGAACCCAGCATCGGGACCCCTAACGCCTAAACCATAAACCCGGAATCCCTAACCCCTGAATCCTAAATCCTAAAAGGGAAATCCTACACCCTAAACCCCAGGTAATAAAAAATAAACCCTAGAACCTGAACACTGACCCCTAATCACTACCCCCTGAACCCTAAAACAAAAAACGGAAACCTGATCCCATGAAGCCTGGGCAATAAACCCAAAAACTAAACCTAAATCTTCAACCCTCACCAACAGTCCCTAATCACTAACACCCTAAAGAATAAACCCTAAACGCTGAACCCTAACCCCTACACCCTAAACCCTAAACCCTGGACCCTAAACCCTGAACCCCTGAATCCTGACCCCTACCCCCTGAAGACTGAGCCCTAACCCATGAACCCCAATCCATCAACCCTAAACCATAACCCCTGAAAACAGAAACAATAAAAACGTGAAGTCTGACCCCTGACGCCTGGACCCCTATACCTGAAACATAACTCCAAGAAACTAAAGCCTAGACCGTCCAGACTAAGGCCTAAAAGAGGAACCCTGAACCTTAAGCCGTGGGACCTACAACCTGGAATCTAACAACTAAAAGCCTAAAACCAGAACCCTGAGACCTAAAGCCTAAACCCTAAACCTAGACCCTGACACCGGAGAACTAAGAGACTAAACCCCAAATCCTGAACCCTAAAACCTGAACACTGAGCCCACACCCCTGAACCCAAAGGACAAAAACGTAGACCCTTAAGACAAAAGCCTGGACACTAAACCCTGAACCGTGAGCCTTACTCCATGAATCGTAAAGCCTGGACACTACACACTAAAACCTGACCCACACTGACCCCTAACCCCAAAACCGTAGCCCATAATCTGAGGACCCCGGAACTTGAAATTCAAATCAAGAAGCCTAAATCCTTAAAACTAAACCTGGAACCTAGACGTATTTCCTGAATCCGAAATCTAGAGACTAGAACCCGAAACTACATCCGAAGCTGGCCAACCCCATCTCTAAGGCCAAGAGCATAACCCTGAACCCTGGACCCCCGACCCCAGTACGAAAAACGCTAAATGTTAAACCCTGGAACAATAAACCCTGAATCCCGAACCCTAAACCCAGCCCGCCAACCACGAATCCCTGAATTCTTAACCGAAACGCTAGAGGACTAAACACTAAAGTCACAACCCCCAAATCTCAACGATCACCTCTAAAACTCGGACCCTGAAATATAAGCCGAATACTCTCTAAGCACAAACCGGAATTCAGGACTGTTAGGCCCCCACGGTAAGATGTAGAGAAGTCCCATAAACTCCGAACCCCAGTGAAAACTCAACCTCTGCATCTCCTTTCCGAACTCTTCCCTTCACTCGTCCATATCAGAAACTCTCCGAGTTTCGCTCCTTCTACTACGTGTTTCAGATGCCGTCATGATGCTGTCAGTTACTTATTATTCTTCACTTGCCCCGACCTTTAGTTCCACAGAAAATAGACCCAAACTTCGCAACACTTCTGCTGCTGGAATTTTCCTCCCCGGAGTTAACGAACAAGCATGCTGATCATTCCGTTTTGTCTTTCGGGGCTTCCTTCCGGGGGTTTCTTCGTCCTAATCTTAAAATTAGTTTTCGTAATAATTAACTTACCCTGAGATATACCATATCTAGCCCATACGCGAAATTCTGACTTGAAAGTCGCCCATTTATCAAACGTGAACCGTCTCTTCCAGACTACTATTTCGAATTATGGAGTTGTGTACTTTCCACAGGAAACCCCGGGGTGGTTAGGCTGAGTCCTGCTGATTAGGCGCTCCCGTCCCTTTATATCCTTCTGAAGGGGATCCTCGCACCTTATAACTGCCATCCTTCATATCTCCCAACTCTAGGTTAAGGTTATGTTTGGTCCGCCCCTGGATTTTTTCCTCATCTAAGGAGTCAGGTCATCAGTTGGTCCTGGGACACCCGCTCCTGGTAGAAATGTGTTTCTGGGTTTACCCGCTCATCCTAAGTGCTGCAGATCTTCCTTGGAATCATCATCTCATACAACTAAACCCCTCGTAATCCTCTGCTGGGACTCATGGCCTTATCTTTCAGGCTGTATCCCTCCACTGGCCTCTTTCTTCCCCTCTCTCTGTTGAGAGGCGAAGCGCAGCTTAGGGCGTCCCGTCTCCTGTACATTCTGTCTCTTCCCGATGTTCCCCGGAAGTCTATGTCCGGTTTCCTCGGATGACGAGCCCTTCCTCCTATGTATTCCGTAGATAGCCCACAAATTTCTTCGATTTCATTCGTTCTCGGGAGTTCGGCTCCTTAGAATTGCATCCATAGATCCTATAACCACCATATCCTACAGACACTACCATAGCAATGAGCCCTATAGATACTGCCACACCCTTCCATATCTCCGTCGGTTTGTTTCCCTCCTCCGGTTCCTTGGAATTTCCCGTACTGCCACGGATTCCCTCCCCAACCACCCCAGAGTCAACTGACATCTCCGGAGCTCCTGCCTCCTCGAGGGATGCCTCTGGGTGATGGTCAAGTATAGTTACCTCCCCCGATTTTGTTGGGTGGGCTCTTTCTTCGGCTGGTGCTATCTCCTGAGGGTTCTCCTTCGGCCCGTGTTCTTTTTGGGTGTTCTCCGCCTCCTTTTCTTGAGACTCTTTTCCCACTTCCTTGGGCGAAAGTCCTTCCTTCGACTTGCTTCCCTCTCCCTCCTCCTCCTTTGAGTTTTCTGTGGAGTGTCTGACCATTTCGCGTGCAGTCTCGATCTGGGCACCTGTTTGGGAGTGGACATTTTCCTTTCCCTCTTGTTCTCTCTTAATTTCGTTCTTCGATGTAGCTGTCCCCGGGGCTGCTTCAGTGACGGGCTTCTTGGTGATTTCGGGGGGTATGATCCATTCTAAGTCAGGCTTGGGAAGTTCACTTGCCGCTCGGCACCTTATATTACCCCCCTGTCTGTTTTCTGGACAGTATATCCCCTGGTCCTTCCCGCAATTTAGGTGCTCAGTCAACTGAGCTCTCAGATCCGTTTGTTTACACTGGGGACATAACTTCCTCAACGTTTTACTTACCCCAATAAGGAAACTAAGAACCTCTATTTTACACTGCCTGAATCCTGTACTCATTTGGCACATATATTTCTCACCACCCCAATAGTACTGTCCTTCGACTGTTTCCAGTTTCGTTGGTGTTGTTTCTTTTAAGAGTTTGTTCAATATCCTCTGGCACCCGAGATATGATTCTGATGAGTTGTCTATAATCCTTTCTTCGGGTGCTAAGAGACTGTAAACTAAACAGCCTATAAAATATAACATCTTCTGGCAGCCCGCGTTGTCCTTACAGCGCCCTGTGTTATCTGCATCCATCAAACCCTTCCACATCCTCCTTGTCGGTAACTTCAGGTACCGGTCGTCTTGATATTCGTTTGAAGACTCATCATATGCGCTCCCTATACTCTCCTTCAGGACACCATCCAGTAGCTGCCCCCACTCGACTGCCTCTTGGCCTTCTTTTGGTTTTATCCCATTGGCTCTATACCCCTTGGATAATTCACTATACACTGCGCCTGTTGGGACATGGTTATCCATCCACCTTCCAATACCTGCCCCCGTCCGGGAACATGCGCCTCCTCCACTTGTTGGGTAAGCATAACAATACCTCGTAGTAGTCCCTATGGTACAACCTTCCGTTGGCACCGTCTTATCCCTCACTATGCCCAGCCACTTCAAACTCATCTTCAATACCCTCCTAAACTCCCTTGCTTTATCCTACTTTCTCTTCTGTTGTCTCTCCTTTTTTGATGTCGTCCTTCGCTGTTGGGGAGTGCTCCGAAATCCCGTGTCACAGATCCTGTTTCGCTGGAATAACCACTTTCTCCTCCCTGGGTTTTATTACCCGCTTCTTTGGCTGTGTTTGTCGGTTCAGCTCCTCCCCTAGGCCTATAACCCTGTTCATAGACTGAGATCTGCCCTCCCCTCTATTTTCCTGGAATTCCCTGAGGACCCTTCTTATACGTGCCTCTTGTTCTCTGACTTGCATGGCCCTCCCCCAGAGGCCCATATATACCTCCTCTATCCCGATTCCTAAACTCTCCGTTTTCTCCCTCCTCCTCCTCCTGGGTTTCCGGTTCGCTCCCTGCTGCACTCCTCCTTCGTTGGCTTTCGTCGGACCTCCCTTTCTCTTGTGACTATTGCCCCGGTCTCCTGATCCTTCAAATCCTATCTAATATCCCCCGTTTCTTCCCCCCCGTGTCGGTCTCCGTCTCCTGACTTCCTTTCTCGCTGAAACACTGGCTCGTGCTCGTTCGATTTCGCCATTGCGTATCCCGACTCTTTCCCCTTGGGTCCCCGGCTCCTCTTTCACACCATCCTTTGATTCGTTTGTCTCTTGACCTCCCCTTAGGGACCTCCTTAACTCCGGTCCGGGGTGGCCCTTTCTCACCTAATCCGGAACCTTCGAGCTCCCGCGATCACTATGTTGTTGTCACCCTCGGCCTCCGTTTCCCCCCTCCTCGGGTTATTCTTCCCATGCCAACCCCCCTCCGTCCACTCTCCTCCGTTGTTCCCCTATAGGCCCTGTTTTGTTGTGCCCCTCCTGTTGTTCCGCGTACTCACCTAGTAGGCCTCTTGTCGATTTTAGGGGTCACTTCCTACCCTGACTTGAAGGTCCGTCTTTGGGTCCTACCCTTGGAATAATGAGGGTATTTATCCTATTTGTTGTCTCTATCCGCGGTTGGATTCTTCCGATTATTCGAGAGTCGGTTCCCTTGGGAGGGACACTTAATAATCCCATTGAAATTGCTATACTCCCCAAGTCACCTGAGACTACTCATACTATCTTGTCGCTGTGGGGTCCTCCTCCCTCTTCTTAACCTGATGCATCCTATCACTCTGGAGCCCTCCTAATTCGTCCTTAGGCTCTTCGTTTGGAGTCTCCGTTGTCCTCGCCCTCCTGGGTTTGTTGTGTTGGAATTTGTTTTAGGGGTTACGTGTATAGAGATCCCATCTGGTGTACGCTTAAGCTACTCTGGGCCTATTCTCAGTCTTCTGGCTCGGCCTCTTCTCTTGTTCCTTCGTCATGTTGATTTTGCATCTTTTTCTTCCTTCTCCAGTCACGGGGGTCGGAATCTTTGTCATCTCCTCCTCGAGACAATCCCTAACTCGGTCGGGCCCTATGTCGTGCTCTTCTTCGTTATATTCAGGTGGGCCCTTCATATCCACGTAAGATAATTACTTTCTTTTCTTGTCCACTATTGGGATTCCGCCCCCTTCTCCGACTTGGGTTCCTTTCTTCTCAGTGTTTTCCTCTATTCCTATTGGTCTTGGATTTGTCGGCTTGTTGTCTCTTCACTCCTTTGTGAGCTGCTGCCCGCCTTCCTTAGAATCTCTGGCTTTTATTTACGGGAGGGATGATACTCCGGAGGCCGCTTCGGTTATTTGGGCGTGTTGTTTGTCCACGATTGGATTTTTCCGGTTCAGTCCTTCCTCTGTTCTACTGTCTCCACCACCTCAATGTTCGTTTATGCACTCGGGAGTCCTTAGTGGTCGTTCCGTCTCGCGGGTGACTTTTGAGGCTTTCCAGACTGGTGTCCCGCCCTGGCCAACATTTGGGGTTGAGGTTCCTAGTATTACCTGATTCTTCCCTCTTTGGTTGCATGAAACCTGTCAATTCTTCCTCTGGGGTTGTTAGGTCAGCCTACGCTTAGTGTTATTTTTGAGTTCCTGTACTCTCAGGCCGTCAATCTCCTTTCACGGTGGCCTTCTCATATTTTATTACTCACTCCTTTCATCTGTCAATATAGAGCGCTAAACCTTGTCCGTCTCCTTCGGAAACTTGCAGCTCAGGAATACTCCCGTCTCATTTTACCGTTCCTTTTTGGCTCGGGAGAGATCCTTCCCTCCTCTCTGCTAGTGGTTGGATCAACATACTTCAAATCCTTGCCTGTCCAAGCAATTCCTCGTGATCATTTACTGAGATGAATTACCCGCCCTTGTTTATCCTTTACAGCGACTGAGCTTTCTTTTATCTTTATCCTGATAGAGTGTTCCCCGTCTTGGCTGGTGGTTATTCTGGTCTTTAGGTGTGTTCGCCCCTCTGCGATTACTGCTGGGCAGTTTCCCCTTCTGTATTCTTCCTCCTCAGTTCATACTTTTCCTCACTCTTTTTCGTTTGGCCTTCTCCATAATTTCTTTGTTTATTCTTGTTTGCGCCATTATGCAGGGGGTGTCCGCTCCCCTTTCCTCTCATTTCGGTCAATTTTCTTTTCCTCGTTTTGGTGGTTGGATGCTCCTACCTGCCATATTACCCTTAACTCTCCCTGGAGTCCTCCTTTTTTAAATATATTTACACTTCCTTTTGTATACTGAGATCTTTCCGTCCTTTTTTCCACCTGAAGTCTTTCTTTTGGTTGCTGTAATACTGCTGCCCAGAAGCTCCTCCTGTCCGCTCCCGGCATCCTGCAAGCGCTTGTTATCCTTTTATATTTAATCACTTTTTCTCTTTTTCCTTTAGAGTTATTCTTTATATTCAGCTCCTACTCGTTCTGAACCCACTACTTCAGAATCTCTTACTCTTCAGAGACGTCCTTTGCCATGCCTCCCTCCAGATTGATTCGGTTTATTCGGTCTCAATTCTTTTTCCTACGGCTCTCGGTTGTTAAGTTTACGTGGTGTCATGGTGCTTTGACTTTTTCTTTGCGTTAAACCTTCACTCGTCCTTTTCTGGCTTTCTCCGTTGATTCTCCCCCTCCGTTCCTTAGGGTTCCTTGGTTTAGTTCACCTTGTGCTTCGGGAGTTGTGGGTTACTCTTAGTGAATTCTTCCCGGAGTTGGATTTCTTCCGCTGTTTGGGTAGTCGGGTTGTGTCCGCTTCTCTTAGTCAAGACAGTCTAGATACCTCACGAGTCGTTTTCTCATGTGGCTTAGGTCCTGTCGTTGACTCTTTCTTACTCCTAGGGACTTGCTTTTCCTGGTTAGTCACTATTAAACTTCTTAGTCGCCTAGGAGTTCAATGATGTGCCTAGTGTACTTTTGCGGTTTAGATACTTTCTGCTCCTTACTATTACTTCTGTTACTTGGAATACTTGGATTTTCGCTCCCTTTGTTACGTCCACTGTTGTAACAGGGGATCTTTTTTTCATGTTCAGAATTGGTTGGTCTGTCTCTGAATTCATCAGGAGTACAATTCTGATCGTCATTCACTTTTCCCCCTCGGCCGTTGGAATGGAATTTGCTCTTCCCTTCATCACTCCTTATTCTCCGTGGTTGAGTTCTTAAAATTTTCCAGTTTCCATATCCATAGTATGTGTGATTGGTTACCTTCCTGGAGATGTTCCATTGATCCGTTAGTTGGCATATTTTTCTCTATTTTTCGTTTTGTCCCCTATAGCAGTTGGGTGCTGCGTCTTTGGACTTTCAAAGGGAATCTCTGACTTTTCCTTCTGGCCATTTATTTCTTTGGGCCTGTTCCGACGTCTGTCATTCGCCGCCCGGCTGCTTCATTTGTTCGGTGGTTCGCTTATCAGGGTTATCTGGAGTTTTCAGGCCTTGGGTCATTCGCCTGATCTATAGTCTGAGGTCATTATTTCTGATTCCATAGCCATGAAATTCTTGGAGTTGTTAGGGTTCTTGGGGTTCCCTAGACCTTGGATTCCTCGGTTTATTGTTTGTTACGTTGTCTGTTGATCTCTTATTAGGGGTTCTGGTCTCACGTATACCTTTGTTCGGAGACACCTCGCCTGCTAGGGAGTTCTGTATGGCTCAGCTGTGGTCTGTTGGCTTTTGAGTTCCTTTAGAAAGTTGTCCTTAGGGTGGGGCTAGTTGTTCTGTTACCCTGGGCTCAAGTATAGACGCTGGAGTTTGAATGTCTGTGAAAATCCTGCTACCTGCTTTTACATGGAGTGACTTGTTCTTCTATAGGTGTCTACTATTTCCAAAAATTCCCCTAAGATCTTGGACGTGTTTTTGTTCAGATATAGACGTCAGATTTCCTCTACTCAAGTCATATCATATCCTTCGGCCGGTAGAGATTTGGGGGTTCCTTTTTCTTCCTTGGGGTGGTTCGTCTGCCAGTCCTAAGTCCGGTGATCAGTGAGCGTCCGTCGCCTTTAGCTTTAAAGACTTACTTTAGTTTTGTTTCGTGACTGATCCTTATATTTATAAGGTGTCATATAAAGAGAAAATTTAATTTATTTAGTATAGATTAGTTTTAAGTTGGGAGGAGATATAACCTGGATTTTTGTTTTAGGCTAAGTGAGCTTGCTGTTGATTTTAATCTTTATTTTGGTGGCTCATTTGGTGCCCGGGCGGGTATTCTTGTGGCTGTGTTCAGAGTTTTGAGTTCTAGACTTCCTCTGTCGGAAATTACAAGGAGACGAATTTACTGTT
>NW_008481861.1:0-3040 GCF_000524495.1 Plasmodium inui San Antonio 1 | reverse complement strand
TCTGCTGTTTGATTCTGAAACTCAGCCCAGGAGTTATTAGGTTTTTGCGCGTTCTCTCCTGTTGCTTTTTGGAGGGTTGCTTGATCACAGATACTCTATTCAGGTTTTTAAGTTCTTGGGTCCTGATGGACTTTCTTCTCATGAGGAGCTTCCTGCTTTGTTTGTTAAGGATAGTTCGTTTTTAGGTTGAATCGGGTCATGCGGCCCGTGCATTTTGAGGTGCCCGGTTACCTCTTCCCGTTGAATGCCTATAGATATCTTCCTCAGCAGTATCTTCCTCGAATTTTCTGGCTGTTTTTCGGTTGCCTCTGTCGGGTTCTGTTTAGTCATAATTCAGATGGCTTGGCTTGTTCAGTTTGGGGCAGTAACTCTTATATTCCTTTTACCACTATTACATCTTCTTCCGGGTTTCTGTAAAATTATTCGCTCTTTTAAAAGATGCGGTTGGGATCTGAGATCACTCTTTCTTGTTACTTAAGAGACGGTTGAAAAGACTTTTTTTTGTTAAGGGTTCTTCATGTAGGAATCCCCTGAGGTACTTTTAGGAGGTTTTGTTTAGTTGTTGGAAGTCATTTTTTTAGTTAAACATACAGCAGGACAGGTAATTTCTTAGCTGTTTTTTTTTGTTGGGTAAAGAGAAGTAATGATACTTTTTAGACATGTTCTTTTAATTGATAAACACGTATTCATTTTGTCACTTAGTCTTTCCTTATAGATAACATAAAAAGAACAAGATTAGTTTCCTCTAAACTTGTTTATACTGTGTTTCTCTGATTAGGCATTTTTCTTATGTAATTATAGACGTTGAAGGGATTTTGATAAAAGGTAGTTTCTAGGGTCATATTTTTTTCTTGAGTTCTTTTTATTGGATTTTTGAATCGTTTAAAGGAATTATCCGGAAATTTTTTCGTTCTTGAGTTTACCTTGTGTCACTTCCGTTTGATTTTTTGAGAGATTCATTGGGTTTAATATTAAACATGACCTGATCTTCCTATTGTCAAGGGGGTTGTATAAACACTTGGATAATTTAGAGACTCTAGGGAATTCTTTGAAGTCCAGATAATTCCTCATCAGTAGATTTAGAATTTTTTGGAGTTCTTCTTGTATGTGACGTTTTTCTTTTTAGACAGTCAACTTTAGTCATCCGGAGGATAATTTTTCGGTATTTTTCTCAAGGGATGTTGTTTTCCTTTTTGGGGTTGCAGGGTAGAGAAGATGGTTAAAACATCTTCGCCTGACAGGTCCCTTGGATTTGACCTATAACGATGTTATTGATTTGTTATACCCTGAGACTCCTCTTTTCAAATAAACATTGAAAAATAATGTAGACCTGATCCAGAGTAAGAACAAAATACGTAATTTTTAGAGGCTTTGGATTACTCCTTTAATAGATTTTTATCTCATATGTTCCCCTAGTATAAATATGTAAGAAGGGACAACGAGAAGTTTAACTAAGCAGGAGCGGAAAATGAATCTCCTCTTTTTAAGGCCAGGTGAGGTTTGTCTTTGGTTTCCATGAGTTCCGGAATGTTTGTCGTTTTCTTTTCATACTCAGTTCAGCATTCATGAGTTAGAGCAGATTTTGATTCAGTGAGAAAACCCATAGTATCCTAATCCAATTCCTTGGGGAGACATAATTCTCCTTACAAGACCGTTAGTACTTCCTCGACGAGGCTGTTTTATATATGACTTAGGTTGGATTAGTTATCTTATGATGAACTGCCTTAAGATACCTTGAAGCGTTGTAATACGATTCCAAATACATCGTAGTAGTCATCAAAATCTTCAGATAGGTAGTAAAAAGTACTTCTTAAATAAGTTTGACAAATCCAAAATGTTTAACAAAAGTAGAAGCACTTACATAAATAAATTAAGACATTATAGAATATATCTTTAACCAATAATAAAGAAAAAAAAAAAAAAGAAAGGACATAGAAAATGTATAAAATTTGTTTCTTCGCTCACAGTGCACACTGGTCGAGATATTTATGAGACAAAACAGCGTCTATCTCTTGTTTTTAAGCAAAATGACAGGTTCACCGATTATATGAAGGTCACATCTCGCTTACAATATATTTCTGCATGCCTTTTTGTCGGCTAAAATCTGCAAAATAGTCCATATAAATGAGTCAGCAGATATTCTTTTGTATATTTGACCCTAGAAACCTTTGAAAAATAAGTTCTTTATGAAGGCGGCATATACATTATATTACGATTTATTCTCTTGCTGAGGCTTACATTTTGTGTCTATACAAATGGAACTTTTGTTTATGCATTCCAATTAAGACCAGATGAGACTTCTTATTCATTATGCATCGTAACTCCCAAAGCAGAGAAGTTATTTTCCTCTGATATCATCCTTCTCTTGTTGCTGATGGATAGTCAAACGGATGCAACGGACCCTGAATTTAAATCTGGAATATTTAAAACAATATATTAATTATATGCACTAGTAATAGGTCCTATTGCAGAACCAAACGAACGACCGTTTGGATCAGATTCTATTATCCTGGATAGTTTGGATTTCTTCTCTTTCTTTTTTTCTTCATGATGTAAACATCCTATAGTTCTGGTTTAGGGAACAGATGATGACGCCATAGATGTTTCTTCGTTCTTGTCCTTTTTTTTTCTTTTTTCTTTTCTCTTAATATAATGATCCAGACTGTAAGGCTGTCTTCTTCATTACTGGGTTGGTATTTTTTAAGAATCCTCTGTGGACTTCCTTCCATGTAAAAATCTGCCATTGTGTTGGTTTAGAATAAAATATATACGAATAATATAACCATCAAGACCATTCAGACGAGTTCATGATATATTACATACACAGTATGCTAAATTTAACCAAAGAAGATGAAGCATAGTATCATTATTGGCCTCTGAATTCAGTGTAGTATGGCTCATTTATCTGTGTATATTGATTCCGCGTGTTTTATCCGCTTTATCTCTACTTCAAACTTCAAGGAATCCTCACTTGTATTACACATCTTCAAAACATCACTTCCATTTTAATCAGCTATTTTATAAGCGCAATAAAACATAT
>NW_008481860.1:254018-254982 GCF_000524495.1 Plasmodium inui San Antonio 1 | reverse complement strand
CGAAAACACACAGTTTTCTCCGCAGTTCTGTATCAGTGCAGTTCCTTAGCTCTAGGTTCCTTGGCCATTCCATTCCATTTTCTGTTTTGTTTAAAAAAGAGGGAGGAAAAAAAAAAAAAAAAAGGGAAGAAATTTGCGCAGAAGATATGATGTGTGAATTGGGAAGAATTACATATATCCCACGGAATAACTCATTCATTTGGAAGATTAGGAAGATCCACTCAATTGCAGCGGTAGAAACGTACAAACACAAGGAAGGAGGTTCAGCGCTTCGGATGAACATGCATGCAGAGTGCCAACGACACCCCTTTGAACATTTAATTTGAACACTTCCGGTGGCTCGAATAATTTCCCTTTTCAAGGGCACTTTTTGAATCGTACATTAATCCTCCCTTTTTTTAGGGTCACTCTTTTTTTCTCTTACTTCTTGGCGGGGTCGCGGAGCGCATTCTCATCCTGTTTATTTTTTTACCTTCATCGTCGCTCGGCATTTCCTTTTCACCGTTGCGTCTCCCTTGTTCAGTGCCTTCTTTCTCTCCGTGGGTGTGCTTTCCATTTGCTTTTTCCTCTCCCCTAGCGTCGTCATTCTTGTCTTCCTTTCCCTCTCTATTGTTTTCCCTGTATTCTTCTCTGCGGATTTCCGTTTTTCCCTCCCTGTTCTTCTCTTTTCCTTTCTCCCTATCTGTCACCTCCTCCTCCTTGTAATACGGCTGTATGTTCAGCATAATTTTCTTTTTATCCTTAACACTCCTGAGCGTGCAGTTGGATAAGTTCTGAATTGTCTCCCTCGACACGGAGTCGTGACACGCCAAAATAGCGGACGGCTCGTTTTTTATCAAATACACCTGTTCGATTAGCGGGAACTCGATCTTCCTGTCAATGGCTAGCTTGTAAAAATATTCTCTAAAAAACCAGGTAATGTCGAGCTTTGTCCAGTCAACTGGTATGTTACTAACAATTAGGC
>NW_008481860.1:249346-253938 GCF_000524495.1 Plasmodium inui San Antonio 1 | reverse complement strand
TCTTCATCTTCTTTATTTTCTTCATCTTCTTTATGTTCTTCATCTTCTTCATCTTCTTCCATTTTGATAATGCTATAATATATTTCATTTTTTAATTCCTTAATTAGCATATTTTTAATGAGCTTTTCCGTTGCGTTGGGGCCGTTTGGGATTCTCTCCCCCGGTTTCTTTTTTGCTTGCATTCTGTTCGGTAGGAGGCCTTTTGTATTGTCTTCTTCTTCCCAGGAGTTTCCACTCTGTTCAGGTTCGTTTCGGGTTAGGGGTGTCACTAGGGATTCTTCCCTTGCACATTTGACACTACCTAACGTTTCGATTTTTTTGTGTATCCCATTTTGAAGAAGCTCAATTTGAGACGCGTCTGTATAACTATGTTTGCGAACTTTCGAATAGTTCGGATTATTTTTATTTTCGTTTTCCTTGTTGTGCCCCCAACTGTTCCCCATTTCTCTAGAGTCGGACTTACCATCATTTGGTATCTTTTCGCCCCCCAAGTTGTCGTTCCCATGGGGGTCTTTTATCTGTCTAGAATAAAAGTGCCTATTTTGTTCAGTCAACGTAGTCACATTGTCACCTTTGACGAGGGCGCCGCCGACCTGGCTGACAGCATCATCCGCGGTGTTACTTTTTACATTACACTTATTAACCCCGTTGGCATCACACGAACTGTAACGAGAATGTGTGAAATCCTCTGGAGTGGAGAGTTCTTCATTTAAGTTGCTCTTCAAAACGGTATTCTTTGGATATTTTCCGTCACTACGATTGTGTATACCATTCCTACTATGAAAATGGTTAATTCCAGCTTCTGATTTGTCCAGGTTATTGTCCTTTGTGCCGTTGCTTAATTGGTGCTCTCCTGAGTTACACGGATTTTGGCCTTGCACGTAAGCTGCATTATTTATCGTCTTTATTCCCTTATGAGAAGGTACATTTTTGCTGTTTTTAAAAATATGGCGAAGGTATCTATGTTCGTATATTTGCAGCAAATCGTCACAGTTGAACTTTGCATTGCTTTCTACATGTTGACTTTTTTTGCTATTCACGTTGTTACTGATCATAATGGGTTCATCCCTTGGGAAAGAAGTGTTCCTTCCCTCTGTCTCGTTGTCTACATTTTTGAGTCCTTTAACAAATATGTTGTATTTCAAGGTGCTATATTTTTTGGCTCTCATTTTGCAAATTTGATATTCATGTGTAATTATTTTTTTCCCCACGGGAAGAGTGCCATTCTTTTTTACTTCTGCGTGGCTGTTAACATGTGCTTCCACTTTTTCTGTTGCTTCCCCAAGAGTAAGTGTTCCTAATCTGTGCAGGAGGGTACATTTCTCTGTTCTTTTTTTTTTTCCTGGTGGTGATGCCATAGATGTGTTGTCACGTTGATTTGTGCACTTCCTATGCATGTATATTTCACCTTTTTTTTCATTTATGCCTTTTTCACTTGGTTGGGGGTAGGACAAATCAGACAGGTGGTTGCAAAGGGTGACTTGTTCTTTTTTTTTGTCCTGATTAAGAGAGAACTTCCCACATTGATTATTTTTTAAAAAATTTACTCCATTCCTTTCTTTAAGTTCTGATAAGAGTACATTAATTTGTGATTCATTTTTCAAATACGAAATTATTTTGCTGTTTTTTTTTTTCAAACAGGGTGGATGGTTCCCTTGTTCAATGCCGCTCTTTGGGGGCAACAAATCAATTTCAGGAGGAGCTTTCATTTTCTCATTCTGTGCTCTGACGGTTAAAAATGTCGTGTCATACGGGTCTGCCTTTTTGGCATATTCTTCGTATGGTTAATGTTGGCACGGAAGGGATACACACTGATAGCAGCGCGGACAGAGCCTTAATCGCATAATGAACAAAACTTTAACAGAAGGGACTAATGTGGGGGAACACACGTTAAACAGACATATATGCCTGAAAGGCTGCATTCGTCATACACCGAAATTGCTAACAATCGCCCCTTTTGAATATCATTTTTTTTCTCCTTTGGTATGGCGGCCATATCGAAGGGAAACGGGAAAAAAAAAAAAAATTCATAACACTGTTAAAGTTTGCCTTTAAAATGGTACACAATAACGAGATTTTTATTATTTTATTATTATTTTTTTTTCGGTGTAACAACTTTATAACGAGGTATCGCATGTGTCATTAGAACAAAAGGTGTGGACTCACCACTCGCGGTGACTTCTGTCATGCCATGTTGTAACGATTTTTCGCTTCCACGTTGGCGCCAAAAAATTGGGAAATTTCGATGGGCAAGTTTTTCCATTTGGTGCACGGGTTTATTTGAGGGGGAAAAAATTAAGTAGGAAGCTGGCGAAGGTGGGGGGGCAACGAGAGGGGCCGATTCGCCATTTCGAAGTTGCACAAATGAACAGGTGAACAAATGAACAGGTGAACAAATGAACAGATGAACACTTGAACAGATGAACACTTGCAAAGTTGCAAAGTTGCACAGTTACACAGATTAACAGTTGCAAAGTTGCAAGTTGGGTGGTTAAAAAAAAGGGGGACCTTTTGAGGCAACTGTTTCCCATTCATTTTAACTAAAATGAGTGGCGAAAAAGGGCGGTGAAATGACAGCAAAATGACGGAAAAATTAATACACAATTTAGACTTGTGTTCACGTGTTTGTTCATACGCGGCGCGATGTCATGCCGGAAATCAGGATAAAGCGGTAAAGTGCCCCCCACCGCTACCCCTGCTCTTGTAAGAGAAGCTCACGTGGGAACCAATTGGCGTGAGAGTAATGGAACGCCAACGTGCTAAGGACCAGTGCGTGTAGCCTCCCCTACTGCTACAGCAACGTGATGGTGTTCCTTCAAAGAAAACACCACCAAAATATTAATTCGACTCATTTGGAAATATTGTCCAAATTTGTGCATATTAAAATTTGACCGGAAATAGAGGTGTGGAAATTTCTTCGGGGTTAAAAGAGCGAACTTATCAGTTTTCATTTTGGAAAAACTAATTCGCGCTATTTTTTAGGCTCTCATTTTGCACAGTAGCGTTTAGCTCCCCTGGCTCTTTGTGAACGAACGGGTTTTAAGGTGCCAAAATGGTGCCCTTTCATTTTGCGGGCATTGGGCGGTATTTCAAAAAAGCAGTCGGACATTTCATATGCTTCCTCTGTGCGATTGTTGCGTGTGTAACGCTAGATGCTGATGAAGGTGTCACTTCGCAACATACCATAGGGTGTACGGATGCTGTGCAAAATGCCTCCCCCGTACACAATTAGAGTAACCCCCATATTGCCTGTTACAACTTGGTGAAATCCATTTTGCTTAAAAAAAGTGCGAAATTATGCCTTACGAATGTGCCTACATTTTTTTGTACCTGAAAGTTAAAAGTAATTTTCACATTTACACGATGAAGTAGCAATTCATTTCAGCAGTTACCATTCCTGTAATGCCTGAGTGGAGTGTTAAAATTTTGGGAAAGTTGGAAAAAGGCTGCGCACGGCAGGTAAAACGGTAATTCAAAATATGCACATGAGAAAATGTATACGTAAATATATGCATATCTAACTAATGCACATGTTTACACGTATGTAAATTTTTTGTTGGGAAAGAGAGGCTATGCATCCTTCTCCCATTGGCATGCGTACCGCGTAGCCTTATGCAACCGAGCTTAATGCGGGTAACGTAAAAAGGAGCAAGAGAAACACACGACGAAATGCAAAAAGTGACATATATGGAAAATGAAACCACATATAATTAATTGTTAAATATGTGCGGTGGGGTAGCCAGCTCTTCAGTATTCCTTACAGGAGGGGGGCATTTAAAAAAAGAAAAAATATCCTACGTGGTGTATTATATATATATGCCATAAAAACATGCGTACTACTTGCATATCGCTACGCGAAGAAGGCCATTCTCCCGTCTGAGGCCTCTTTACCCTTCACCCCTTGTTAATAAGTGTCAATTTCCTCGGTTATGCGAGGCAATTTACTTATTTTTTTCACCATTTTTTGCTACACTTTGACACATTTTGCCACTCCTCCAGTTTGCCACTTTTTTCCTGGTGCCTCCTACACTTTACACTTAGGCGCGAAAAAAAGAAAAATTTGTAGAGCTCATAAATACATTCTTTCCTGTGTGCCTTTTACGCCATAACGGAGAAATAAAAAAAATAAAAAAAAAAAAGGAAGGCCATTATACGCACAAATGTACGTGTGTCACCTCCCCCACCCCACTATGAAACCATTCGTTTGTTAAAAAAGCGATTTCCCTAGGCACTGCATAACACTGGATAAATACATACATTATAACGTGTACACTTATATGTAGATATACATATATATCCATGCGCCCATAAGTTTACCTTTAAACATGCACACGTATGCTGCCGAAGGCAAACATACTTAGAACATTAAAATCAGTGTACCAGTCTTCCTGGCCGTCCAGGCTGTACATAAAAAGATACATACTTATTATCCCCTCCATATATATACGTTCTTTTTAAGCACCAATGAAATATCTGGAAAAAGATGCGGAAGAGACCAGACATCATTACGATGATAGGGATTATGGCTCATCGAGAAGAGACTACCGAAGCAGTTACAAAAAAGTATTGTGGCCACTGAATCTTGGGATTCA
>NW_008481860.1:199861-248386 GCF_000524495.1 Plasmodium inui San Antonio 1 | reverse complement strand
AGATAAAGGAACCCACTTAGTGACTTTCGCATGCAAAAATGAAAAATCGAGATTCAACATGCTGTTAGTAAGGGCATGCTACCTAAATGAGGATGATGCGAAAAATAATGTAAAGAATGCATTAAGAGTATGGATACAGTTTGAAAAATGGACCCCATATAAGAACCCCCTAAATGGAAAATATAAAAATTATAATATGCCAAGAAATGATTATAACAAATATTCCTACCGACATGAACACACCATAGATAAAGGTAGTTATTCACGGAGCTACAGAAACCCACCCTATGATGATTACCCAAAACATAGAACTGATTCTTACAGATATAGTGGAAATGCACATAGAAAAATCACCCCCCTTTCAAATTATTACCATCATAATGCCGATGATAGAAGTCGAAGAAATTATGACAATGTGAAAAATTCCTATGGAAATAGATCCCCTTCTCCTGCTCCACAATCACATTACAACAAATATAAGAAAAAATATTCCCGTTCTCCGACCCCTAAAGATTATTATAAAAAGAAATTTAGAAGATCCAGATCGCATGACATACGCAAGGAGGAAAGGAATTCCCACTGGCGTAAAGATAAGAGCAGAGCATACCATTAGGCGTTTCTGTGTGTGTGTGTGGCAGGGGGGGAGCGCCACGGAGGGGCTATACTTGCCACGTATATATAAATATATATGTTGTATGTATTTTTCCTATATGTGTAGTGCCGGGGGGCCGGATGCGCCGAGGAGAAGCATTTTGTTTCCGTCGCGCGTGTTTGTGTTCATCTGTGCACGTGTTTGTGCCTTTTACCTAGGTGTGCACACGGGGACTCGGTCTGTCTAGGCCTCAAAACAAATTGTTTTTGTATTGAGTGAGACAGGGGAGGCATCGGTCAAGGGCGCATGTAGCTCGTGAGCGTGCGTCCACTGGAAGAAGTCCCAAAAGTGGAAAAAAGCACGGGAGTTTAGATAGTTGCGAAAGTGCGGCAAATTCGGCACACGCGGCAATTGTAGCAATTGTAGCCATCGCAACCGTCACACCAATTGCAGCAATTGCATAAATAGCTGCTGTCCACCAGCTGAGAGCAGGCGTTTCGGGCGATTGCGCCGGGACGAGTCCATTCATATGTAATTCAAAAGAGTTGGTCGGTTCGCTGGTTGGTTGCTTTGCTGACTGGCTGGCGGACCGGCTTGTTGATCGTCCGCTTCTCTTTCTAGAGCTGCAAATCATTTGTATTTTTGCGGGAAGTTCGTCGGAATTCTTCCTAGACACATATGCATGCGCGTTTAAGGCGGCACAAAGCAAACAACTCCCACAGATCCTTTTTCATGTAGCTTTCCCTTAGCATTTATTGTTCCATAGTTTCCTGAATTGATGGCATCACGCTTAAGGGAATTAGCTCGAGATGTAATTCCACATTTTTCCTGTTTTTTCGCCTAGCTGCTTTTTGCCCATTTTTTTACCCTATTTTTTGCCCCATTTTTTTACCCCATTTTTTACCCCATTTTTTTTACATTTGTTTAATAGAAAAACATAATTGCAAATCTTATTGTAGTGAATTTACCTCAGTTTTTACCTTTTATATGTTATTATTTACTCGTTTGAAGTTCATACGACTCATCAATTTAGGTAACCTTAACATTGACGTTAACACATTGGAGTAACACAGATATGTAATAGAAAAAGATGACCATTTTAAGGTGGTGTAAAATGTAGACAGGGGGATAAGAACAGGTATTTTGCTGCTCCAAATGGGGAGGGGTACAGGGCCGCTTAGGGGGTAACCCAAAAGTGCACCTCAAACAGAGTTGTTCGCAAAAAATTGTCATCATAATGGCTGCGCTGTTTGGTACAGGATTAGTCCACACAGATAATACACATCGGAATACCCTTTGACAGGTCACTTCTGTGAAAAAGGTCCCCCAAAAAAAAATAACACAAATGTATATTTTGCTTCTCCACATGGGATTACGAAGGAGTAAGTTTTGTCCAACCCCTTCGCCCCATGTGCGATAAAATTTTGTTTTGAAATTAAAAAAAAATGTTTCCTCTTCATCTGCAGCAGCCTTGCTGACGAGGGTGATCTAGGAAGAGGGAAAACTTAGACATCAGTTGTCATCACGCATAGTTTATGTTGAAAGGGGCAGATCGGTGGAACGTGCATTCATAAAAGTATCCGTGTGCATACAAAAAATTTCAACCCGAATTCGCAATTTTGCGGAGAAAAAATATTCCCTTTTCTGGTAATTGGTTACATGCCTTATTTTTTTGCAGGGGCGTCTCAAGGATGCTAACTGAAGGGAGGAAGGTGACACTTGTGCTTCGTCCTTTTTGAGGGCACATCGTTGTCTGCATAAATGCCGAGTCTGTTCATTCTATTTTATGTTTTTCCCCATAGGAAAAGTCCATCGTTCTTGTGAGCCCATTTGTTGGTGTGCTAACCCCCCCTCTCGTCCGCTTTTTTTTTTTATAACGCCTTCTAAAAGGGCTTACAAATTTTTCGAAAGAATGAGAGATAAGTATTTTACATACCTATCTCATAAGAGGAAATTTTCGAGCTCGATAAATTCTTGCGTATTTAATCGAAGTTCTAATTTTTCTTCCTCCTTATTTTCCGTCGCCACAGTGTTATCAGCTGTTTGGATCTTATCGTCATCGGCGTGAGGATCCCAAACGGTTTCTTTTCTGCCCGCTTGCTTTTCTATGACATTATTTATTATGTTTAGGCAGATCCTCGTGATGTTCTTTTTATTAATATTGAGTTTTTGGATGGCACCCATCTGCATTAATTCGCCTATGTAACATTTGATGGTATGCAGATTGGCAGTGAGTCTTCTGTCTAGCAGTGCAATGTCTGAACGTTTTGCGGTGATATTCTTGTTCATTTCTTTAACTTGATTTTTTACAATTTTAATTTTGTTCTTCTTGTCTTTAAGTAGCAATCTCAAGTCATTATTATGATTTTCTTTTTTTATAAAAAAGTGATTTAAAATTGTTAATGTGGTGTTATTCTGTTCATTGTGTATGGCATTTTTTTTAATTACATCATTATATATTTCTTCCATACATTGTGTATTTTCCCTTATGAGAATTTTTTTTTTTTTCAATTCATCGAAGGTTTTAGTTATTTTCTTGTTGGCATTCTGGATGGCTTTACATAATTCAATGATGTCTTTTTTTAGCCTATTAATTTTTATGTCTTTTAGCACATTTTCTTTTCTTTTTTTTAGCAGAACTTCTTGTTGATTTATGAATTTTTCGTAAAGACTTTTTGAATAATTTTTTAGTTCCTGGATTTCTCTTTCCAGGTCCTGAATTCTTTTTTCCTTAAAAATGATGTTGCTTTCGATTTGTTTAATTTGGTTTTCCAGTTTACTCATTTGGACAAGGGTAGCAGATGGAGGAAATGGTTCTGCAGGTGGAGAAGCCGTCGTGCAAATGTGTGCATGGGGATAGAAGATTTGTGAAAATGCGTTAATGAGATGTCTCGCGGGGGTAGCCCTTTTTCTGGTGAAGCTTCCCGCACCTTGTCAGTGTTCCCTTCCGTTATGATTTCCTGTCAGCAGAAAGCGCTTCGTGAGGGTATTTTAGGGGGAAGAAAAGAGCCGGTTTGGAAATCTACGTTTGAGAAGTTTCCCTTTTTGTTACAGCTCGGAGGGGAGTTGCTCAAATGGGCATTATTAGTAGTAGCATCAGGCGTAGCAACAGTTGTAGCATCACGCATAGCAGACATAGACTCTGCCCCGTTTCGAGAGAACTACGGAAGGCGAAGTGCCCCTTCCACCGCTCATTATCTCCGTGGGAATTCTCCAAATTTAAAAGAAATACACCTTTTTAAAAACAAAAGAGGCAGAAGTTATCCCAATGAGTTGAAATGGAGGATTGGTAATCTGTGCACATGTGCCTATGAACACTGAATTAGGCACATTTCGTGAGGAAGGAACAAAAAAAAGAAAAAAAAAAGGGGAAAAAAAGAAAGAAGAAAAAAAAAAGAAAGAAGAGGAAGAAAAAAAAGCAGTTTTATTGTCACTCTTCACGGAGGACAATTATAAAATTTGAAAAAAAAAAATTCACAGTAACAAGTGTGCAATGTGGAAATTCTTGAAAAGCAGGAGAAATGTACTAACGCACGCTTAATTGTTTTTCAATAAAAATTGAGTTTGCGCGGAGTGCGAACGAGCTAGTAGGTACTTGAATTTTTAAACAACTCTTCTCCTGCGTCTTCTAGAAAGGAGTGTATAGAACACGCGCTGCTTGGTGGGGACTTTCCCTGACTTAGTGACTCGAGTTCTTCTTTAATCATTTCCTCACTATTTAAATTGCACTTGTTCGTCGTCTCGTCATCACTAGTGTTGCTTTCAGGATCATCCACAACTGTTTTGTAATTATTTTTTCCATCAAGATAGGCTTCTCCATTTGGTGAGTCTTGACTATGATAATATAACTCCTCTGCGGTGACTAAATTACACTGGCACATTTTGTCCACCTTCTCCTTTGTGCACTCTTTGGTTTCTTCAAAGATGTTGTATTTTTTGTAAAAGGCTAATAATGGGGCGAAGAATGCCATGGCACTTGTTAACACCGGGGTGGACGACACGGCACTTTGGGAGGCAACAGCTGCGGGTATGGCTGTGTTCGGTACGGCGGCTGACAGGGGGGCCGTTGATGATGCAACTGCCGGGGTGACGGCTGGGGAGAAACTAAAGGGGATGCAACCGCAACATGTTCCTGAGCTGATAGACCCAGTTAAAGCGGCTACGAAGGAAGTTAAATGGTGTGGCATTCTGACTAAGGCGAAGGAGAATATACGCATACACGTGTGGGTGGTTGGACTATTTTCTACTTATTAACAGCGGTGCGAAAAACTGCCATAAGGAAATTAGGAAGCGCTGAAAATGGATGTAATGTCTATGGGGGTAATTTTACGTAAACCAAAATTGTTCTCTTTTTTTTTTTTGAAATAAAAAGGGTGTCAGTGAAGTTTTATTCTGGTCATTTAGCTGTTTTTTTTTTTTTTTGCTACCTCGAAATGGCGCTCTTCCGTAGAAGGGAACGAAAAAAAGCACAGTGGCCGATCCTACGCAGTGTGTTACGAAGATTAAACTGCGTAGCTGTGATGGTACATGTTCATTTAAAAAAAATTTTAATCTCCGTGACCAAAAAATGCAACTTTTTTCTTTTGACTTTTTTCCTTTTATGGGGAAAATGAAGAAAAGCACTACCTACTACCCCCAAGGGAAGGAAACGCCTGTGTAATTTTTTCTGCTATATATCGCCACCGATTGGTGAGGGGGTCAACATCAACGTATGTAAGGAATATCACTACGCAGGGGAGTAAATATGCGCATATGTTTTTAATGCGAGACAGTGTGATATATCTTTGAAGGGGGAAAGAAAAGTGCCAAATTTTACATTTTTTAGGAAAAACATGTTACAGGGGGTATGCTGGTGACATGGGTGTAATAACCCGCTAATAATGCGCAGAAAGAAAAAAAAATAATAAGGGAACAACCCCAGAAAAACGTGCTTTTAATTTAGCTTAAAGGGGAACATGGAAGGGGAGTACATTTTAGCTTCTCCTGTGCATAGGTGTAGGCATATTGTATTAATGAGGGCTTAACATTGAGATGCATAAAGGGTGTCCTTTGCGAGGCATTTAAAAAAAATAGAAAAATGAAGAAACGCTTTAACCTGAGAAGAAACATTTTTATAAATCGAATATCCTCATTTTCATAAAATGATGACATGTCTGCAAAGGTGTTATTCGCCTAATATTGCATTCAGGTGTCCACAAATGTGAAGAATTTTTCTACCGCCTTGGTAAATTGACTTCTTCGTAAGTTTGCATACCGCGCTGGGGAACAAATGCATTCATTTCATAAGGGGAGGAAGCAAGCGGTCAGCAAATATATTTATAATATGGCAAAAACTAATCTCAGGACAGTAAAAAATGAACATAACGTGGGTGTTTTTTTTTTCGTAAGTTTTGAGTTCATATTCCTCCCTCGTGGCATTAAAATGAGGAATTTAATCATCTATCTTTGGGTAGGCGTTCTCTAAATTTTCTGCAAATATATATATATTTTTTTTTTCTTTGCATAAGATTGTTGCGCGATTGCTGTAACGATACAAGTTCATCAAAAATGGAGGCATCCCCTTTTGCTGAACCTGCCATTTCGCTGAACGATAATGGTTGCCTATTTAACGGTTATGCTTCCCATTTTTTGTACCGACTTGATTAAAATGTTTTTTTTTTGGCCATTCAGATAGAAACCGTTTTAGCACATATATTTTTTTAATATTAATAAAATTTCCCCTTTTAAGGCTGCATATATTTGTAAGCGGAATTTTCTACAAAAGTGTGTGTAGATAGCCCCCTTGTTTAATTTACCCTTTGAAATATGCTCCGCGCAGTAGCTTTATTTTTTGTGCCTTTCTTCTGTGACGGCAGCGACAAATGGTGAAAAAAAAATTTTACGCACCACACGTAAGGATGAGTTCGATTAACCATCGGCATGAGGAGAAAAATTATAGTGCCAAAACTATTTTTTTGTGAAGCGTGTATAAGTGAAACAAAGTAGGGGCGAATTTGTTAAGGGGAAACAGAAAAGAGCTTCCAGAAATATTGCTCTGCGTCACGTGGGGTTAATTGTGCGGCCATACCCTTTGCACGTACGCACAGGGAATGTGAGAAGCTCTAAAGATTTATGAACTTATCGGGGGAGGAACACAGCCCAGAACGCACAAAGTGTATTACTATGACCCAAGTTACAGCCATAGAAAGATGAGAACCACCGTTTTGTTGCGAAAGTGTATTTCCTCTAAATCGGTGGATATAAGACCCTTTCGCCAATCTGGGAAACGCGTATGCAGGTACGGGGGACTGTGCTTGATTTCGCTAGGCGGTTCAGTGAGAAGCGACAGGGGGGAAGGGACGAATCAGCGGAAATGACGTGTAGGGAGCACCACGAACGGAGCGAGAGAACGGGCAAAGCCGAGGAAGATAACGAAGATAACAAAGATAGCGAACGGACCTGTGACCTGCTACCTCATACTTGCTACTTCCTACCTGCTACCTCCTACTTGCTACTTCCTACCTGCTACTTCCTACCTGCTACCTCCTACCTGCTACCTCCTACCTGCGATCTGCTACCTGCGAACATGAACCACGTTAGGGGGAAAGAAGGTAAACCCTGAACTGCACAAAATGGATTCAAAAAACAACATGTTCTTTTGCAGCAACACACTGATGGAACACAGAAGAGTAACCAACAATTTCCTTTCCATGTGCAGAGAAGAAAGTTACGATTATGAGAGGCACCATGATGTCGTGTCGTTTATTCTATCCATGTTCCCTCTGTTAATAATAAGTGGGATTCACCTTTTGATAAAAACAAATGGTTACTACATTGGGAATTTATTCCTAATGATAACTTATTTATTTTCTTTTTCTTTCTTCATTTTGTATTATTATAATTCTTACGCAGTTTTTGCCCTATTTGTGTTTTCCTCCTTTTTCATATCATTGTGTTTACACGAATTTGCCCATGCGCTTGTTGCGTACAAGTACGGCGACATTACGATGGTTTACAAAGGCTACCTCTACCTGGACATTGTAAATTATTTAGACATTTTTCACACGCTCATAATACCATCGCTAATGCTGCTTACAACAGGCTTTGGGTTACCAGGAAATTTATATTGGCTTCAACTACACTTTATAAGAAGCAGATTTCAGATGTCCCTTATTTATTTATCGGGCCCGATATCGGACATTTTGTGTATCCTGGTAATTGTTTTTTTTTACAATTTTTACGCATACTTTAAGAATAGCAAAAATTTAAGTGTGCAGCCGCACTCAATTTTATTCATATCTCTTGCGACGGCTGCTTCTATCCTCGTGGATTCCTTTCTTTTAAACATTTGTCCAATTTTTGGCTTTGACGGATGGGGAATCTTGGAGCCCTACCTTCCCTACTGTGTAAATAGCCTGTAAGGAGTGAGCAAATCACCTCCTCGATGCGTGTTATTGCGCATATCATTGGACACCTGCGGGTGTGTATGAAGGCATATACACACATGTACGTTCTTCACCCTTTCGCCCTTCCTGCTAACATAGTGTTTCCGTTTGCGAAACATTAAGTTTATCCCTTACCCTTCTCCCTCCGCAGAATCAACGAAGAAATTGTGAACACCTATTTGTCTTACATATGCCCCCTACTGGTTTTTATATATTTTAACTTTATCGAAACGAAGTATCTCTTCTTCACAAGGATTGTTAACTTTATATTGGCGCGCCTTCTCGGAATTGAGATTTCGCACGTGACAATTGGAGTTAGCGCATTTCCGACGTTGTATGCGTACCTCAGAAATGTGTAGCGTTTCGAGGGGGTTCAGGGTTTCCCCATTTGCCATCTTTTCGAAGTTTTCTCTACCTCATTTTTGTGAATTTTTTTACCCCGTGTTTTTGTAACCTTTTTTTTCCCCTTATTATTTCCCCCTGAGCTCAAGTGCATAACGGGGTGTGTGCCATTTTTCCCATTAAGAGGTATGCGTGAAGTGGGCATGGAACGGCCCCCCAAATGGTCGTCTACCCCCATGCTTTAACGCTTGAATGTATGGAAAGAGAAACGGGAAATTGCACATACGTTAAGGAAGCCGTTACGATGGATAGCGGTTGGTCTGAGAGCCACTTCGCCTCCATTTGGCACCACTGAACGAAGCGATTCGGCATTGTGGCGCTTTCGTGGTGGATCAGTAGTGCTGTTCACAGGGGCCCCCCATTGGGTAGGTAAATCCACGTATACGCTCTTATGATGTTTTTTTTTTTATGGTAACTCTTGAAGAGGAACACACCGAATGGTTGTATCCCTGGAGGACTCGTTTGCAGTTGTGTCTTAGAACTCATGAATATGAAAATGTATGAATTAAAAAACATGTTACACGAGTGGGTATTATCAAGGGATGGAATAACAATGTGTGGGGATTTTGTGGCAAGAAGAAAAAAAAACTTCTCACCATGTAAAATTCACACCCAAATGGGGAACACCCCTAAGTGCGGCCATAAATGCGACATGCATTTTTTAAGCTCCCATTTGTAAATTTTTTCTTTTTTCTTTTTTGTACTCAGTAACATCTGGTGTGGTGGGAAGGAGAAAAGAAAAGAAAAAAAAAAATCACAAGGTGATTTTTCACTTCATCACACGTGGTTGTTTATTATTAAAAAGGGTCTTAATATATCTTTAAAGTGCAATGGCAATTTATCACAGGAACATATTTGTGCCTTGTAATCATTCTTTCGGAATACATTAATATTTACATTAAAAACGGAGTAGTAATATTCAGCAAAATGATCAATTGTGGTTAGTAGATTTGTAACTTTCTCGTTGTGTAAATTGGTTTCCCTTCTAAAAGTGGGATACATGCAATAATAAAGAAAGCAATTCAAGAGGTACCTTAGTGACAGGAACATCAAGTAACAATCTTGATCGATATTTCTTTCATGTAGGTAATTTGCATCAATATTTATGGATATTCTGTATTCATCTATGGCTTTGTTGGGGGAACGCTTTCTGAGATTACAACTCATAATATATTTGATGCATTCCTCGATATTAATGCATATTAGGTCGAACAAATTATATTTCAGCATTTCGTAGTGAAATAGGGGGTTCATTACTAAAGTCTCTTCCGTGGTACCTTCACTGAAATGGAGTTCTTCATTGTTTTCGTAAAGAGACAAAGATTTGCATAAATTAATGGTGATTAGAGAAAAGTATGGCATTTTACGCGGATTTTTTACCTTCTTATCAGCCATAATTTTGGCAGCCATATCTAGTACATTGGAAATCTCGTACAAATTGACTTCATTATCTTCACCATCAACATGAATAGCAACATTGTTGTTGTGTATTCGAACAAGCAAAGACTGCAGAATGTTTTGATAAGAAATGTGTGCTCCTTTCTTAATCATTTCGTTCATTAGGTGCATATTCTCAAACAGGTCTAATCTATTTATGGGCAGAATGCATTCATTTGCGTTGCTGATCGTAATATAGGGGTTTTCAAATCTGTAGCTTCTGATAAGTTGCATGAATCCAGGATTTTCTATTATTTGCCTTAGGGTACTATTATATTTACCCAATTGCGTCTCCTGCTCTGCTTCTTCCGTTTTGCAGCTTTCATTCGAAGTAGCGTCCGTCTGGTTACAAGTGGTTACACATTTTTTGTCCATTTTTCTTTTCGTCTCATGGGAATAGTACAGGTCTAAGTTGTAGTCATATCTCTTCAAGCTAGCGTGAAACTTGTATAGAAAATTCAGCGTCTGGGCACTTATGCTTAAATTATTGTTTATCCTAAGCACATACGCAATGGTTACATTGGGGTCATACTTTTTCGTGTACATAAGATAGCACATGGCGATTATTAAACTTATGCTGTTGACATTTCCCCTCGTATTATTTGTCATACTCTGATTGCATAGGATTAGTACATTTCCGTTCTGCATCCTTTCTTCGTTGGAAATATTCAGCATTGCATCTTTCTGTGATGGTCTTCTATCTGCACTAGCGCTTGACTTCGTCATATCCTGAGTTCCCTTTTCTAAATCGTTTTCTTTATGTTTATTTCCACTTAGAACCTTGGATTCCAGTGCGCAGCTATTTTCGTACAGATTAACATTTTGCAGAATGCTCTGTATAATGTCATACACCATTCGGACGTCTAAAAAGTGTTGATACTTTATACATTGACCTTTGCGTGTATTTGAATTTTCTACAATTCTGTCTATCACATTATATCTGGAGTATTTTATTCCTTTTACATTTGTCATCTCATGTCCTGAGTCGGTAAAATCGTAGACATATTTTATCTTCAAATGGCTGTTTATGAACGGATTGGTAATATGGATGAGAGTTCCCACGAAAAGGTTGCTACAGAATTTTATGGGGTAGTTAAGAGAACCTCTGAAATTGCTGATGGCTGATAAGGTTCTGTTAGGTCTATTTTTCGATATACATAAGAAGCAGTATTCCCTTTCAAAATTTTTATAGCCTCCCTTTAGGAAATAAAAGTTAGCTTTCACATTGGCGAAGTGGCTATATAGGAGGCGGTCATAACGGGAGTCGTTTTGAACCCTTTCTTTCGTATGATAAAATACTACCTTTGCGTTCTGTTTCAACCCGATTTCCTTCTTCATTTTGTCGATTAGGGGTTCGTTTGTTATATGTACAGCACTTGTGATGTGATACATTTGGAATTCCCTTTCCATCTGTAGGTCAACGAGGAAAAGGCACCTATTGTTTCCTTGGTCTAGCAACTGCTGGAAGTAGTTGTACAGGTAGGTTGCGTTTATCGTTTTGATGACCATCTTCGCGTACATAACCTCGATGTTCTCCTTTGAGCTACTTGGGGGCTCCTTGGCTGAGCAGTTTTGCGGGGCCTTCGTTACCTCGTCCTTTATCTCGCTTTTCAGGTCGCTCTTGAGCCCACTCGTGAAGCCACACACCGCCGAGTTGGACTCCGTCCGTGCACCCACATCAACCTCATTGGTCTCTTTCCCCTGGAGCCTTTCCCTTATGATTTCCTCTTTCAAAGCTTCAAAATCTAGGCATGGATACATGGTGGCTCCGGCTTACGCTTTTCCGGGGGTGGTCAAGAGGGGCTTAGTTCTGGTCTCTACGGAAGGTAGTATGGCACTACTGCTCTCGTACCACGAAGCCAATGAATGCGTACCAACTGGGCGTCTGTTTTGTGCCCAATGGGGACGGGGAAAACAGGAACGAACAAAATTGAATCGTGCAAATTTGGAGAGCGCAAATTTAGGTGTATAAAATGGGAGCACCAAAAAAAAAAAAAACGGTTCAAAAAGAATAAGCGGGTAAAATAGATGAGGGGCAATTTATGCAGAGTACTTCCCCATTTGTGCTTCCCTATGTGCGTTGCTTAAAAAGATGCGCTTTTCTTTATGCAGAGTTTTGAAGGTTCATGAAAGGGATCGTTTACTTTAAAGCACAAAAGAGGAATGAATTTTTTTTTTTTTCCTCTGCAATATAACGTGTTTTGTGTGGAAGAACGCCGTTGAGCGGATGCCTCTTAGCAGTATACAGTGTGAATATTTCTAAGCAGCGAAGCTTCTTAGCTGATAAACTGCGAAAGTGGGAAAATGCGAAACGGCAAAACTGCGAAACGGCAAAACTGCGAAACGGCAAAACTGCGAAACGGCAAAACTGCGAAACGGCACAACTGCGAAAAGGCGAAAATGGCAAATTGCTAAAGCGCAATGTGCAGAGTAGGGTAAAATTTGAAAAAGGAGAAAAATTAAAATTTTCAATATACTTTCGTATGCTTTTAGAAATTTGAAATTATTTTTGGTAAAATTTATAAAAGTAAAAAACACATTTGTAATTTTTTACGGCTTTACAAAAATAACGTGCAAACCGAGGTGACGCAAATATGAACCTGCCTGGCGGCAGAGACAACGGGGAAAATGAAGGCGCAAATGCCGTTTTCGTGAACAGTGATGGGTGTTCGCTTGTTTTACTTATGGAAGATAAAAGGGCTAGGAAGGACACCCAAAAAAAGGAGTACCTCACGAAGGATTGCCCCGATAAAAAGGAGTACACCGCGATAAGGGAGTACACAGTAGAAAATTCGTACCCCGATGAAAACGCGTACACCGGGTGCAAAGCCAACCAAGGGGAGACCCATAAAAACGACGTAAACGTTGTAGAGGATGGAAAATCCAAGAAAAACGAAGAGAGAATGATGGCAGGAATAATCAAGATCCTTGAGGAAATGAAAGAGAGCGATGATACATCTAATGCTGTAGATACTGGATTCAACCAAGGTAGTCATCAGCAAAGCCCTGACTGCGCTACGCAGGTGCAAAATGGAGACGAAGTTAACCGAAATACATATCCACGTAAAGACAACACAAAATTGCATGTAGGGTTGGATTACTCCACGTTCTACCTAGACACCCCATATAAAATTGTTAAGTGCCTGAATAAAGGTAGCCATTTTCTTTTCTGGGATAATGACACACTGTGTGGCCAGAATGACCAAGTGACAAAAGAGTTTAAAATGAACGAAATGAAAAAAAATAACTGCGAGGAGTTAAGAAGCAGTAGGTTCATTTTTTTTGATAGGGAAAAGAAACTACTCGTTCTAAAGTATAACCTCAGGAGTAACAGTTTTAATTACGTAAGTGAAAGCGACCCTATTTATGTGTACTTTGATCAATTACATGAAAAAAATTTCTTAGATGATAATATTATTAAAGAAAAAAAAAACTCGATTTTAATTTACCCCTACACATATGTGAAAATATGGGAAAGCTTAACTTGTTACATTAACGAGGAGGTAATAAATAAAATTGAGCCAGTTAATAAAACCTTTTGCTCCTCCTTCTTGGAAGAAGAAGAAGAAGAAAAAAAAAAAAAAAAAAAAAAAGAGTACGGATTTGCTTAGGGATGAAGATATGAATCTGTGCAACCAGCCCTACATGTTTTATTCCGTGATTCCGAGATATCCCGCAAGTAAGACTTACCCAAAGCAGGGGAGAATCGGCGATGGTAGTCGGCATAAGAAGGAAGACAATGTAGGGGTGAACACTACAGAGGGTGACGGAGGAGGCGGCATCAATATGGAGGGTGACAGCGTAGGAGGTGTCAATGTAGAAACTGAGGATGTGGCATGTTCGGGTATATCTGTCGTAGACGATGAAGTTGGTCCCGATGAGCCGCCCAACGACCCTCTGGACAACGCGAATGAGAGCTACTTCGAACTCATCGATGTAGACGCCAAACATAAGAAATATGTGCCGTCCGACTTAACCATCATCCATCTGGAGAAGTATTGGATTCTGAAGGAGATAATTCAGCAAGAATATACTTACGTGTATTATGGGAATGAAAAGAAGGAAGGCTTTCACAAGTTTGAAAATAAGCTTTTCTACATTTTGGGCGAATTTCAGTTTGCCTATATTCTCTTCCATTTAGGTTTTAATTATCAGTCCTTCGTTCAGTGGCGGAAGCTTTTTGAGCTCCTTTCCAATTCACAGCACTTGGTGACGAACTTTGCAGGTAAGTGGGGTTAGCAATGTGGGGGGGGTAGAATTTTTTCGCCCAAGGGGGGATAATGGCGGTGTGTTGTCTTCTGGGTTGGAAGAGCTTCGTGTGGAGAGCTATGTTTCCGTTGTTTTTTAGTATTCCCATTTGTGGACGTGTTCACTTTATGTGGACGTGTTCACCTTATGTGGACGTCTTCGACTTATGTGCACGTTGTCGCCTCATATGCACGTCTTCCCCTTTTGTTCACTTCTTCCCCCTTTAGACTTCTTCGAAGAAGCCTTAAGAGTGATTTCTATCCACCTAAGCTACCTGAGTGATGACTTTTTTGACAACACTGAAAATAGTTTTATTCTTTTTGGAGTTTACAACATATACGAAATAGTTAGTGGCGTGGGGGACGTGCATGGGGGCATAACCAACGTGATGAATTCCATAGACTCTATAATTTATGCAAAGCTGGGGCTACATTTACCCGACTTGTCCTTTGTGTATGAAGAGTTCCAGCCCACGTACGTAGATGACCATTAGCAGTACGAGGGACGGTCGATGACATGGCTAGCAAATTCTAGTGAAGTAAAAAGAAGAGGCTTACATAACCCATCCGTTGTAATACTTCCAAAATGGGTTGCACAACGCTGTTGGATTTTTCCTCCATGTGATATTTTTACGTACAAGAATTGTATGAAAAAATTGAGCGCGCAGAAGTTGGATAAATTTTGTTTTGTTCTGTTTTGTACTATGTTCGCGAGGAGAAATCCATAGTTTTTATCTTTTTCACTTTGTTTTGTTTGATTTGGTTTGATTTGTTTTGATTTGGTTTCCTTTCGTTTCATTTTGTTTCATTTCACTTTTTTTCCACTTGTTCTACTTTTTTTCAGTTCCCTTGGGGTTACATTTTCGCGTCATAGTATTTTACACCGAACAGTTTTTACGCGTGCGCGGAATTTGTTGTATGTGCAAAGATAAATAAATTTGGTTCAGCCGTGAGATAAATTTTAATTTCGTTCTGCTGAACGACGAATGTTCAAAGTTTCTTTTTTTTTTTTTTTTTCTTATCCTATATTTCTGTTGCATGTGGTATGCTATTTTTAGAGCATGTCATATGTGTGCCGATATTCGTAAGTGGCAAAGGCCACGCAGACGATACTACAGAAATGGAATGCAAAACCGTCGAAATTGCTACTATGATAAATTAACAAGTTGGAGAAAGCCCATACAGGAAAAAAAGCGAATTAGTTATGAATAAAAACAAGATATAATTGTTAACTTAACCCCGCAAACAATCGTTTCTTCTTTTTTATTTTTTCTACACCCCTTTGTATAAACTCTCATGGTTATACGTAACTGTATCTCTTTTTTTCTTTTCATTTTCCCCTAGATTCCTGCTCCCACTTAAAAAACAAACGTTGTGAATGTTTCCACATAGGAAATGCAGACGGCATAATATACATATGTGCCCACAATTTATAGGCACATGATTTTCTTTTTCGGTCGCTTCAAAGTAGCTAACTTTTGGCTGCATTGCGTTTTTTTTAAAAGAACATAACAGCTAATACAGCATACGTCGTGTGAAAAAAAAAATTAAGTAAATACCAAAAAATAATTGAGTATGAAAAAAACATCCTATAACTTGTTCTGTTCAGATGAAATTTTTGCCATGTAGTGAAGCCCATAAAAATTGCATCATCGCGTTATGTTTTTACATGAAAACATATGAATTAGCATACCAAGGATAAATGAAAAGGGAAAGTACGCTGTGACTTTTTCGTTTTGTGCCTCCATTTTTTCTCTTTACTATTTTTTTATTTGCTTATTTTCCTGCAAACTTTAACTGGAGAAATTAAAAACGCAAGCGCCAGGAAAAAGCGACATAAGTTCGTTTTATAAACGACTGTTTTAACCTCCGCTGGTATGCGTTCGTACACCATAGGATAGGAAGTGTTTACCCCCCTACCATATCCATGTACGTATATGCCTCTATGTTTGCGTTCTTATATGTATGTTATTATGCCCCCACGTTCATAGGGATAAAAAATTAATATATGCGCATTCTACGGAATTGCACTGAAATCCGTGGAGGGGAATATCCATTTATCGTAGTGTAAACTTTGGAAGAAGTCGAGTAAAAAAGCGCCCATATTATATTCGCTTACGTAGTTGTGGTAGGAAAAAGCGTAGCTCTGTGTATTTCCCCGCGTAACTCTCTATCGAACCATGCATGAAACGCATAAGGCGAGTACTGGCAGGCTTTCTCGCGTTAACACACCTGCATGTGTTCCCCTGTTAAATTACCCATTAGCTGCGTAACCCTATGTTTTCCGCGTTATTTTTATTCATCACGGTGTTCCTTACCCGTTTGTTTCTGCCATTGTTTTCTGGCTACACTTTTTGCCTTCATTTTCTGCCTCCACCTTTTCGCAATCGCCGTGCACATTTTTGTTTTTGATGCATCCGCAATTCATGCAGCTGCCATTCTGCGTCCCCAGCACGAACACCCATTTTTGAGCACCCCACTCCGCCCATTGTTCGTTCTTTGTTGGAGCATTCTTCATTTCTAGGGCATTTTTCGAAATATATTCTGTGGAGGTGTTTTATGCTCCACTTCGCGGAAGCGAGCAGCCCCTTGCCAATCGCCGACTCGGCCGGAGTGCCTTGCGAAAGCAGGGGATCCGACTGTGTTTTCTGAATATTGGGGGCGAAGATGCACGGCGAAAACGAGAACGAGCTGGGCAAGGAAGGTGCGAACGAGCAGGTGAATAACATGGAGGAGGTACACGAATTTCTGTTCTTCCAAAAGGGGAAGGTAAAGAGGGAGCATATGGAACTCGTTAAGAATAACATCGAGGATATTCTGAACGGAGGTAATGAAGAGCTGTCTGGGTTGCTTAATTTGCTGTTCTTCACGAAGGATGCCAATTATGTAAAGAACAATTTATGCATTTGCCTGCACCAGTTATCCAGAACACTGAATGAAATGAATGTAGAGGATATGAAAAAGAAGGTTTTTAAATATATATTGAAAAAGTTAGAATACGCGAAGTACAGCTATTTCGATAGAGCCCTTTTTTGTAAGAAGTTTTTATCCTTCTGTTCAACATATGAAGATATATCATCAGAATTGAGGAACGTAAAATGCTTCCATGACTTATTTGTGAATTGTTTATCATTCTTAGATAGCCTATTCTACAGTAATGATAAGTTGAGCAAAAGGAGTCACAAATTTCGTATGCTAAAGAAGGGGGCCATCAAAAAGTTGATGGTAATTTTTTCCAATATATGTAACATAGATAAGAATGGAAGGGGTGAGGAGAAAGAAGTGGGGAAGGCCAATCGATTGAAGGGAGAGGAAGAGATGGATTACATACTAAATGTGTACGCTAATGAGAAATATTTTTTCTATCTAATTGTAGAATCATTTGGTCTATTTTTATGTAAAAATAGCGAAAAAAACCTTTTGGATAAAAAAAAATATGTGGACAGATTTACCAACAATTTTCTTAATCTTTTAAATTCAAACAAAGAAATCTTGCTAAAGATTAATAGATCATTTAAGTACATTTTTCAAAATGGAAAGGATGATAAAATATTCCAGAGCATCCTCAATCATATTCATAGGTATGATGAAGTTGCCTTAGTCAATGCGTCTCCTTTTTATTACTACTGTGAAATGTACACCAAGGAACACTTTTACACTTTATTAGAAATAGTCATAAATATGAAGAAAAACAAAGATGTAAAGAATTGTAACATTCTATATTTTATCCTGTTTTATAAATTTCACATAAATAATGAGAATGACTCCGTTTTAAAAATGCTAATTGAAAGAAACCAAAAATTAAATATTGTAAAATTTGATGAGAAGATCATTTTTTTAAAAACCGCCACGTATTTACTTTCTACGAATAAAGGCAAAGAAATAAAGGACATTATTCTGGCAAACAAAAATATGATAACGAACTATCTGAAAAAGGATTTAAATGAAGATGTCAAATTGGAGTGCATAATATTTTTGCGAAGTTTGGGGAGTATTCTAAAAAATGACAAAGATGTGTATAAAACGTTTTCACCACTAGTTTTAGAAATTTTAGAAAAATATGGAAAGAATAACGACAAGTTTTTGCAGTACTGCTTGTTGTTCTATATCGATTTGGTGGATTCCATCGAGGTTAATGAAAAACTGCTTTCCACTTTTAAGGCCCACTTAAACTTTTGCTTAACGAAGCAGATTTTAAAATATATTTACGGGATCAACTTGTTCTTGCTTCTCTACATGAAGAATAAAGACGCCGCCTCTGGTGTTACCATTAACAACCACATTAACGAGATTTTGGGCAAAAGTTTGTACAACCAAAGTGAGCTCTTCTATCTGTATGATATAATTGAGTTGAAAAAAATTCCCCCTAATAAATTCTTCTTTTACGTTTATTCGCTTTTGCTGCTTTTGCACTTCCTGCTACACGAGGAAAAGAAGATACTATCAGAGTATGTGAACGAGATAGTGAAAGATTTTCCCACTTTTATTTACTTTGACCAGTTGGCCAAGTCGCACGTACTACCCGTGTTACTGGGGGAGAAGAACGCCGAGGAGGAAAAGAAAAAAAAGGCTCCTGCAAATGCGCCACACGAGAGTAAAAAAGGACTGAAAAAAGATAGCCCCCAAAATAAGAGGGACAATATGCATATGTTGACCCTTCTCACCGTGATGTGCATGCTGCAATACTTGGAAGAAAAAAAATTCGACAAAACTGAGTACCGGAAAAAAAATGAGAAAAAATTCCACACCTACTTGTTGAGTTTAAAAAGGGGAGGAATTATTAACGAACAGAACTGTGACTACCAAAATTACGTAGACGACTTTGACATGCTGCTGGACATCTTGCTCATGCAGAAGGAGATGTGCCAAGTGCTGCTGCACTCGTTCTATGTGTACCTCTACCTATATTGGAACAGTGGCCCCCGTTTTAGATACGAGAATGGGTACGTTCTGAGGCGATTTCTATTCATCCTTTTGTCTTATGTGTCCAAAATTGAGCTGGATCCCACGGAAAGGAGCAATTTCTACCTTCTCTTGTTGCTATGCTTATGCCACCCGTGCATATTTTACAAAAACATGAGGAGCTCCGTAAGTAGGAGAAGAATGAAGAGGTATATATGTGGTAAAATATTGAGCCACGTGAACCTAGATACGGTTATAGCTTTTATCGTGAAAGGCTCCGATTACTACAACAATGAGTTACACAAGAGTGTCTGCTTACATTTGATCGAGGTATTTTACATTTTGGAAATTTTACCATCGTGGAAGAAGAGGCAATTTGCAAAAGCGCGACAGGTGGACGGAAAAAGTGTGTCCATTTTGAAAAATAGGGCAGATAGCGCAATCGTTGGAGATACACTCGATAGGGAGAAGAAAAAAAAAAACAAAAAGGTAAAATTCGTATTTGGTGATGCGTCAAACTATGCAAAGAACTATTCAGCGGTTGCCAATGCGGATGATGGACGGAACTTGGTAAGATTACACGATCCTGAAGTTAAAAGAAAGCTAACTGGTTTGACAAGCAAACTGATCGACATGCTAGATGATAGCAGCGTAGAAAATGTGAAAGAAGACGAAATCGAAATTTGCAAATGTCCGTTTAATTCGCTGTACGTGGACAAGAATGTGTACCAGACTACCATCGTTGTCGAAAGCAAAAATGTGAAGCGAAATAAACATCTGTTCTCTATGTATGATGAAGAAACTGCGGAAATGATCATGGTGGAAGAGCTGAACATGAGCAAAAAGGCTACCGCCAGCAGTAGTACAAGCCCATCGAAAGATAAAAAAGGAAATAAAAGCAAGGGGCTAACGAAGGAAGACCTAGAAATGGAAGAAATAAAAAAGCAAAACGAGATAAGGATAAAAGTACACGGAATAGTGGAACGAAATAAATATATCCTAGAGTGTATTAAAAAAATGAGTTACATTGATGATATTTACGACACCAAGTATGTAAACCTGTTTATTAAAAAAATTATGGCTTTTTTAAAAAACGATTTAACTAGCAGATATTCACAGGCCTATTTGAATAAGATAATTCAGAACATGATAAGCACAAAATTGCTGACGTGCAGAAATAAAGTTACGAGATGTTTATACAAAATAAGTAAGTACAAAAAGGCAGACGAGTCAGCACTCATCATTTTCAGCTCCTTCAATAGGAATGAAAAGATATCCTACGTACTGACGTTATTCTTATTCCCCATAGTATTGCACAGTATTAAAATAATAAATGATAAGGACGTAACTCTGAATATTTTGAAGACGTTGGAAATTCTCCTCCACTCAAAAACTAAGATTAATGATGAAGATGCGCTCAAGTGTTTACAAATTTCGTTTGAGAAGTATCCCGATCTGGACGTAGAATTGGAGTCCTTCCTTGATAACTTCAATTCGTATTTACTAAGTGAAAAAAATGTAAAAGCGCTCCTCGAACTTTGCATAACGGAGAATAAAAAACGTAGGAACCTTATCATTAAATCCTTCTACAAATTTGTAAGAGATGAAAATGTTAAAGGGGACAAAAATTCATTAGACACCATTTTTAACAACGAATTTATACACCTATATATGAATATTTTTCAGAATGATTACAACGAGGAGACGCACAAGTGCTGCGAAGAAATGATTCGCACGTTGGCGATTGCTCCCGTCTCAGATCAGTACAAGCTAATAGATTTGCTGCAGAAAGAGTGCAGCGATTTTCAAAATATGATCTGTAAAACCATTGTGGGGTCAACAAATAGGAAAAAAACCAAGGAACTACTTTTGCAGCTAACATCCAAGTATATAACGTTTAAGGAGTATGGAAAAATTGGAATATTGAAAACGATTGAAGAGCTGGCCAAGGAGCATTTTGTTATCCTCATCGACGATGTAGAATTTATTTTAAATTTTCTGTTAGGTTTATGTTTAGAAGAAAAAAGCGACATTTCGAAAATTAAAGAGTTTGTCCTTACGTGCGGTTCCTCCGTGATTAACTCGTATAATGAGTATTTGCTTAAGAGTAAAAGAAAGGCAACCAAAAAGAAGGGGATCAAAAAAGCTCCAAAGAGTGCAACGAAAAGAAACTCCAAGGGGAAGAACAAGTCCCCAAATGGAAAACACCAATTGGGCGAATCCGAAGAGGAAAATTATGATGAGGAAGATGACGATTTTAAGTTTTACTCCTCAGACGCCTCTGTATCATCCACGGAGGTTAATAGCAGAGAAGATTCGAAAAATGAAAATAAAGAGTTAGAAGAAGCCTTCCAGAGGATTTACAAAATTCTGAACAAATATCGCGACAACAAAAAGAGCAACAACAAAAGTGCCGTGGACTTGGTCGTTGTGATGTATTATGGGTGGTTAGGAGCGAACTTGAAAAAGGAATCCCTTGTGCTGTTAAACAAGCTGATAGAACAGATTCTGCACAAAGACACGAACAATTTTACCCAGATAGAGATAAGCGGCATAATCCCTAAATTTATAGAAAATTTAAAAAGCGATAAGGAAGACTTCAATGAAGAGTACGAAGATGAGGAGCTTGAAGAGTTCGATCAAATGAACTCAAACATGACAAGGTCAGTAATTAGCAGGATGAACAGTGCGAATAAGAAAAAAACAGTCACATTTTACATCAACGGGAAGGTACACAGCTCTACTAAGGGAGCAAAGGGCGGAGCGGCCGCGGTAGCAGTAGATGGTGACAAAAAGGGTGGAAATGTCGCGGCATCTGGTGAAGGAAAAGAAAGCGAAAGTGAGACGCAAGTCGGGGGAGGGAAAAAAGGAAAGAAGAAGGCCAATGGGGACAAAGGAAACAACAAAAGTGGTAGTACTACTAGTAGTAGTAACTCCCTTAGTTGTAGTGCCCACACAGATGGACTGATTTACCTGGAAAGTTACGATGTAGCCATATTGGTAGAAAAAATATTTTCCATTATTCAAACGCACAAAGATTTGAAAGTCAGAAAAGGGTGCTGCCTACTCCTGGGAAGTGTTGTAAAAGCACACGGCATGCATATACTGAAGAGGTTCAACATTTTGGGCAAAATAAACTGCAACATATATTCAGAAGATGTAATTAAGAGGCAGAGTTTTTACCTTACCTATGGATATTTATTCAAAGTGTTGAAGATAAAATTCGAGCCGTATATTTTAAGAAACTTCAAATTGCTGCTAGAATGTTACAAGGATAACGTAAACAATATAAAGGTCCTTGGAATAAGTGTCATTGAAGAAATTTTAAATGACTTAGGTCAGTACGGATTGAAGAAGATTTTACCCTTTATAATTTTTAGCTTAAAAAATTCGAGCATTAGGAATAAAGACATCGTGTCCTATTTGGATACCCTGCATTTAATCATTTCTAAATTTGACATAATTTGCTATGTGGACAATCCGACGTTGGCTAATTTGGTGAACTTACTGTGCGAGTTGGTATCCGAAACGAATTCCAAAGTAAGGGAAATATGCATAAGGATCTTTAACAAATTGGAAAAGATGATACAAAATAGTGAAATGAAGAATATAAGTAGGCAGCTTCTGTTATGTATTTACTCTCCAAATGATAACCATTTGTGTGATTTTTTGGACCTTTTTTCTTCCATTTCGTTTCAATACAAAATTGATAACATTTCGCTCTCTCTACTGTTCCCAGTTCTTAAGAAGGGAATAAATAACATCAGATTGGATCTGAAGAAGAAAGCTTTGCAAATTTTATATTTCCTAATTTATCTGGTGAGCGATCAGTCGCTGTTCTTTATTTACTATGATAGTATATTCAAAATTTTAATCGTTCTTTTGAATGATGCGATTCCAGAGATAAGATTTTTGACGGCCAAATCGATTGGAAACATTTGCTACTTCTTAGATGTGAACAAAAAGCTCTACTACATTCAGTACATTTTTAACATCCTCATTAACACCGAATCGTCGGTAGAGAAGAGTGGCGTCTCTTTATGCCTATCGTCCATCTTAGCCAAGTGCTCAGAAACCATTGCTGAAAATTTTATATGTACTGTTGTGCGTCTCATCGATGTGAAGAAATACATCGAGCTCAAGGATAGGCATGGGAAGAAACTAAAGCAAAGGGCGGGGAAGATGATTAAAAGTGGGAAGACAGCAAGGAATAGGGGAGGAAAAAGGGACTCTGGAAAAAGCTCCAAATCGGTTAAAAAAGGCAAAGTCGCAATTGAATTCTCCACTGAGGACGACGAGGAGGATGGGGTGCAGTTCGTTGATAGCGACATGGAAGAAAGCGCCTATTCAACCGGAGAAGGGGAGGATGACGATGATGAGGAGGATGACGATGATGAGGAGGATGACGATGATGAGGAGGATGACGATGAGGAGGAAGACGATGAGGAGGAAGACGATGATGAGGAGGAAGACGATGATGAGGAGGAAGATGAAAATGATGAAGAGGATGACAAGGAGGATGAAGGCGACCGGAACGACCAGAGCAGCGGGGACGAAATATACACCCGATCGGACGAAAGCGAAGACGACGATTTTGAAGCGGACGAAAAGGGTAAGCCGTCCAAGGGGGGAAGGTACTACGAAGAGGATGAAGAAGAAGACGAAGTAGACGAAGAGGACGAAATGAACGAGGAGGAGGACTCGCTTACCGAAGAAGAAAGCGATAGTGATGATGACGTATTGAGCAAAAATGCTGAAAAGAAGTCGACCTATTTGAGTGGACTGTACTTAATAGAAAAGAACGAAGAGAATGATTACAACATCCATATAGATGACGATTTGTCAAATTGGAACCTGATGTATGATAAGAAAATTATGAAAAATGATAACTCGAAGGAGGGACTCATTGGCTTCTTCATATACATCCCGGAATGTGCCCCGAGATATACGGAAAAATTTTTAAAAAAAATATTGCAAAAGTTGCTACTCTGCCTTAACGACACAAGTGAGAAAATAAGAGACATAGCCCTGAGGTCATGCAAAGTGCTGATCGGCATATTCTCCAAGAACAACACGTCACTCATTTTAAAGTTCATCGAAAATAAGATATATAATAGATACTGGAGAATTAGAAAGGACGCCATACTCTTGCTCAATGTATTGATTGAAAAAAATATAGAAATTAATAAGGAAGAAAAAGACATAGAAACATTGAACTTGTTGCACGAGAGGTTTTACTTCATGTTATCCCTTATATGCATTATGAGAAATGATAAGAATGTAAATGTGAGGCAGACCGCTTATAGTATTTACAAAAACTACGTAAATAAGAGAATATTACAGGAAATGTGGCCCATACTGCTAAAAAAGATCACACAGAACCTGTCCTCTAGGAGTACTTCAAAGCAGGTCATCAGCGCGTCAGCATTGAGTGATTTAGTTTTCAAGACAGACTCGAGTAATTTGGAAAGCATATTAGAAAATATGGTCAACGAGTTTAAGACGACAAAGTACACCTCCATCAGAAAAGGAATCTGTTTCGGATTTTGCGAAATTTTTTCCAAAAATAGGTATCACAACTTGGTTGTTACCCATGTGCATAACATTATTTACATGATTAAAGAATTAGCAAATCACAAGAACACAGGAGATATAATAAAATTACTCTCCTTGTTGCTAAAAAATATTGACCCATTTGTTTTGAAGGGCATCATTAAGGACTTTGTCAATGACGTTATGATTGCCACTCAAAATAGGAATAGTCTGAAAAAGTTTACTTCCAAGCAGTATATCAGTTTTAAGAGCATTAAAATTTTCCTAAATGTGCACACCGAATTGGTCATTGATCTTATTGTGGACAGAGCATTGCTACCTCCGTACAACACTGCGAAGATGAAGCTCCTATCCTACGTTTCGTATGCCAAGTTGAGCAGTTACACCCTCCTATTTAGGAAGCTTTTGCACATTTTTATCAATTTGATACTGCGCGGGCTGAGAGAATTTAGGAGCCACGGCTTTGACATGAAAAACTACGCTGCGGTTGTGTCGTACAGCATGGACGAGAACAACCAAGGGGGAGGAAAAAAGGAAGTCGTTGCCTCTACGGAAGAGTTAAAAGTGCGGAAGTTGGACGGGGAAGAGGTGGAGGGAGAGGCCAATGAAGAGGAGGAACAGGTGGAGGAGGAGGAGAACGACGACGTGGACCAGGACGACATTGACGAGGCTGAAGGGGAAGGGAACAATGGAGCCTTCCAAACGGATATGAAAATACAAGACATTATAATCTCCCTTAAGTGCTTCCTAAAAAATATAAGCGACAGAAATGTGGACACGCTGACGGAGATCCTCTTTGAGGGGCTGCGAAAAAATGACAGCTCGGTGAATTTGTCCTACGCAAGTTTGGAACAATGGGGAGATGACGAAAAGCGCGAAGATGGGAAGAACATGCAGTGCTATAGGGCAGAGTTCAGCTGCACGCATGATTATGCCAAAATATGCAGCGGAGCCAAATTAGCCGAACTGAAAAAATTCGAAAGCACCAAGAGAAGTGGAAAAGTGAGGGAAATTATTCTGTCCATTTTTAAGTACATGCTGGATATCATAAACGAAAGGGACATCTCTGCACTGAATAACGACTCCCCAGCAGTGCACAGTTCGAATGTGACGGAGCCGAGTAATAGCCGTAATAAGGAAAATCTGCGAGGATACAGACGGGTGCACATACTACACTCGTATAGAATAATTACGTACATAACTATGATATCAAAGTATGCACTAATAGATATCAACAAGAAGGTGCTGGAAATCGCCTCCATCATATATGTGTACCTAATTGAGCTGATAAAAATGCTGGATAGTAACTGCGCCTACGTGGAGACCTTCCATGATATTATAAATAAGTACAGCAGTGATAGCAATTTTGTTCCCGTGCCAGATGGGAAATACGAAATTGTAGGGTTAAATATGAACAAGAAATTGTTCGCCTCCCTGGTAGGCATGTGCACAAATGTAATTTTGCTGTCCACAAATCCGAATGTGAAAATCAAGGCAATCGAAATCGTAAGAATGATATTTTTATATACCAATAGGGAGGTATCGAGTCCCCAAATTCTGAAGGTATCTGGAATTTTAATAAGAGTGTTAACAAATAAATATATTGATCAAGCCAAAATTTACATTTTCTCAACGTTTGAAGTCCTAATTAGGAAGGGCAGCAATTTTATCCGACCTTTGATTCCCCAACTGCAAACGTGCATAATAAAATCGCTGAGTAACGAAAAATTGAAAAATCAAATTATTCACATTTTGAATATCATTTCGGAGAAGAAACTTTCCAGGGTGGATTTGCTGATTAATGATTTGCTGAACAATATTAATATACAGACAAATCCGCAGCAGTCTATAACGATTTTTATGATTTTGTCCAACATTTTGAGCAGTCCAGATGTGAACATAAAAACCATTTTGAACAAAATTATTAACTCGGTAAGGTCAAATTTTGTGCATAGCAATTGGAATATATCCTTTTACGCATGCAAAATTTATGTGCTGTTAATATTTTTCCACCTGCCAAATAAGAAGCAATACTTGGAGTCCATCCTTGTAGCGGAAAAAGCGACGATCGATTTTAGCACCTACTATTTTGTTCTACACATAAGTGAAATAAATAATTTTTATGACATCCTGAAGAGGGAAAATATGACGGATTCTTTTAAGCAAGTGTATGAACATATGCTGAAGGACGAGATTAGCAGTTTGCAAAATATTGCCTACCAGATATTTTATAATATCTCGAAGCATGATGACGAGTGCGTTTCCTTTGTGTATGGCCTGCTTCCTTATTTTAAGCTACCCCCCATGACAGTCATTTCGGTTGAAATTCACCGGTACTATTTTAAGGCCCTGAGGAACATCTTTAAGAAATGCCCCGGCATTTACAAGGAAAGCGAGACCAAGTTTTTGCTCGTCTTGGATAACCTCCACCTGGCCCTGTCTAACACGGCTCAAGTGTTTAAATCACTGGTAGGGAGTGCGCGTGATGGGTTTTGCCACGACGATATGAATGTCCTTTTATGTGTGCCTATCCGGGGGCGCCACTTAAGTGCTTGGGAGAAATAGGATCCCCGGTCACCTTTTACGGTCGCCATTCCAATTTGCCACTTTTTTCCCCCCTTCTTTGCCACTTCTACAGGGAGAACGCTGCGCCAAGCACGTCCTCGAAATAAATGACGAAGATCATCATAAAGCCAAAATGGACTTCTTAAAAGACAACCTGGAAGGGACAAAATATAATCTGCTGCTTGAACAGGTAAATCGGCTTCTGGAGAAGAAACATAGTATAAAATCGGACTCGGAGTAGTCCATCTCTTTGGTACCATGTAACATGTGTATGAAAATTTCGTACATTTATGCCCCGTCATTCATATGTCCTCTGGCTAGGACCATGGGTGTAGTTCCATGGGTCCCTTTTCGAGGAGTTCCTAAGAAGTGTCCTCAGATCCTTACTCGAAAAGTGGGCCAGGCCGACGTAAAAACGTGCTAAGTTAGCCTACTTCCCGTTCAGAACTTCTGAACAACTTTTTTGTACATTAAATGTAAATCAGTTTTATAATTCACAAACGGGTTTTTAAAATCATCCTTTTTAATGGCCGCTTTCGGAAACGAAAAGGAGGACGCGAAGAGGGAAAAAACATGTCTACGTGTTTCCCCAATTAAAGGGTTTTACATAAAGGTGTGACGTTTTCCTCGTTGGGTTCTCTGCCCCTTGCGCATTAACCCAGTGGGTGATAAAAAGGCGCTACTTCCCCAGGGGGAAATGAGCAGGGGGGGGAGAGTGTACCCACCCCCCCGCACAGGTCCACCCCCAGGATTATCACTTAAGATGTATGCGCCCACTGCGTATTCGATTTCGCTGCGAAACGAATTGAAAGTTTTTAAAAAGCTTGTAGCGTCGGCACATCACGGCTAAATTGTACGCCTCGAGATAATCGTTGTTTTGAATTTTAAAAATGTGAAATTTTCTTATGCCCGCCTCGTTATAGACGCAAATGTAAGCATGTTCAGAGGAGTCGTAAAAGACGCCCCTATATCCACTTTTATTTTTATCAGGCACAATTTTTACATTTCTTGTGAGATGGTGATCATATTTTGCACTCAAATTGCTGCTCTCATTGATATTAAGTGGTGTTTTGTTAGCTCTCTGTTCCTTGTCGATTTGTTTGCTATACTTTTTGATGTACTGCTTGGACAGAATTATAGCTTTGTTCCTTGCTGACTCGAAGTTTCTTTTTTTTTTGCAGCTGAAACTTCTGAACACTTGAATCCCCTGTTTATAATAATAAACTAAGAACCTTTTCAGAACATTATCGTAAACTATATTTTTCCTGCTATTTTGAATTAGCCGAATTCGTTGTCTTCTCTTTTTCTTGGGATAAAAAAATTCCAACCTTTTTTCTGCACAGGTATTTATAACTCTCTCATCTTTTCTTTTTTTCCTTCTTTTTAATCCCCCACTTCTTCCACTGAAAAATTTCTTATCTTGGCAGAAGAATAAGTTTCCTTCGTTTAGCCTAAGTTGGGCTGTGCTGCCAACGATACACCTGTTTGTCCTGTATTGGTGAGTGTCATTTGTGTAGCCTTCTTTCTGCTTCGGATACATAAAAGTGTGGTTTGAAAAATTCTGAGATGTGAAACTTGTTTTCCTTTCTTCATCTTCATCTTGGTTAACACTCGTTTGTTTTATTCTAAATCGTGAAATGCTTCCAATGGGGTTGTTTAGGAGGCTCCCTTCGATTGACAATAACCTTCTGTTACGCCTGCATAGTAGGTTCCCCCAGAAGATATATGTAATCTCCCTGGTATAGAAGTAATACCTGGGAGTCATTTTTTCCTTTTTCCCCTTATCTGTGTTTTCATTTTTTTTGAGTACTTGTATTATGGGGGTAAAATGGGATCACGCTGATAGTTTTTCCCATATTAGCTGGTACGCTCCGTAGCTATTTGCGCGCACTGTTAGTGGCTCCCTCGGCTGGTGGATTATCCCCTGGGATGGGTGCGTGTAGCTGAGTACGCAGATGTACAGGCCATGCGGGGGTAGCATATGAGAATTGTCACTGCCATTGCTATTACCATTGTTATTGCTTTTCCTGTCGCTGGAATGTTCTCTTTTTTTTCTCCGTTTTTTTCCCCCGTTTTTTTTCCTTCGCTAAATGGCGAACGGGTTTGCCACACTGAATGCACAATTTTCATTTGCGTGTAAGGAACAAGCGGCTATCCGTGCACGTGTTGAGCGAATACATTTCCGCTCTTTGGAAGCCCCCTTTTTGCGTTTAAAAGAGGGTTACAATTTAGTGATTATTTCATTATTATTATTTTTTTTACTCCTCTGCGTGAAGAAGCAGATCGCCGCTTATCTACAGAATCCTTTTAATGCGGGTTGAAAACGTAAGATCACCTTTATTGACAAAATTAAACAGTGTTCCTGTGGCGCGGCACATACCGCCACGTGAATTGTTATAAGGGAAAACAATTTTGCAGAGAAGAAGAACCCATTCCCCCATGTTCCGAATATGTCCCAGAAGAGCCTACTGGGGAGATAGTACTTTACAGCTGCTGAAAAGCGTACTCGTGTTTTTTCGCCTTAGAGCCCAGTGTATGTCTGGGGTTAATAATAGCATAGCTTCCCTGCGTGGAATATTAACAAGGGTGTGCGCAAGTTTGTGGGTGTTTGTAGATATGGTGGACTGAAGGGAACTTCCGCTTTCTTTTCCCTTTGTCGTACCATATAGCGCTCTTTTTTGTCACATTCCACCGTTGCAGCGCTGCTCTGCCGCTCGGTATATTATCACCCCATTGGGAGGGCTAAAGGGGAGGAGGAAGCAAACATTTTTCTACTATAAACATGCGAAGAAATGCGAACGAGGGGTTCTTTAGACAAAGCTATTTTTAACGCGGAAGGGGACTCAACAGCAGCACCTTCTCTTCAGAGCAGTCAGAAATTAAGCGGGGGCGAACATGAAGAGGGACGTTTTATCATCGGGAAACACACACCCGCATGTGTACGCACCGATGTACATCATCGCGTATGTAACTGCTTTCATCTTTTGGGCCTCCCTCCCAGCGAGACCAAGGCGCGTAACACCAGAGGAAGCAACAGGAGAAAGCAGCACGACGAAGAAACACGACGAAGCAAAAAAAAAAGAAAAAAAAATGAACATTCAGCGACGTTAGAATGAGATTTCCAGTCATTACATTTAACGTTGTGCTTATAATTTTGACCCAACTTATGAAAAACTTCGGCAAAACATTTTTGTCTACATGTGGCGCAACGCAGGTCGTAAAAAATGTGTCCCACCAGAGGGGATGTAAAAGAATATTTCATTTTTTAACCACACAGAGTAGTTTTAAGCAGGGGTCTAAATTATTTATGACCAAGAAGTTTAAGTACAAATATAAAAACTCTCTGGAAAGAAGAATACGAAAGGGAAGAATAAGAAATGAAATAAATCAGAAATTAAAAAAAAAAAATAGTGCCTACATAATGATAACTGAAAAGTTAAGCAAATTAGATCCTGAACAGAAATACTTTAAGTACGACAAAAATATATTAAAGGAATATGAAAATATTAAGGATATTTACAAAAATAAAAAGTTAGGACGTAAATTTAACCAGTTCGATTATTGGTATTCGTCTAAAAAGAAAGAGGCCAAGTATAACTATAGTAGACATGTAAATTTTACCATCACGGAGAATAAGTTTAATTTTAAAAATGTCTTTTCGTACTTTCACATACTAGAGATTGTGCATGAGAAATTTAAAAACAACGCTTTTTATATTAACGGGCTGCAGTCCTTTATTAATAAGTACTACGACCCGATTACTCAGAAACGGATTAAGTACTACGACAAAATTAGGGAACAACTTGAGCTGAGAAAGAAAAATGGAGGGGATAAAACTGAAGAGACTCATCAGAAGGAGGGGGATTCTGTGGATGATGGCTATACAGGGGAAGTAAAACAGAATTATGTAGCTCCGACGCGTGGCTCATCAAAGAAGGAGGTGAAAAATGGTCAGTCTTCTCAAGAAGGTACACTAAAAAGTGAGGATAAAATGGAGTGCACCAAGATGCAAGCGAAAAAAGACACATTGACATCGAAAAAGGAATTCTTCGAGATGATACAAAAGAACCTCAGCGAATTTGAATATTCAAATGAAGTAAGTGAAGATTCGTCGTTTAAACTTTTCGGTTCGTCTACAAGTTGCCTTCTAAAGAAAAATGGCCCAATCGCCTATGACATAAAGAACCCCTTCATGAAGTCAAAGATGTCATCAAAGAGGAGGAGGTTTAAAGAGAGGAAGCTCTTCGATATTATCAACTTTAAGTGCAAGAATAGAAGGGAACGGCTAATGCAAACCGCCGTGCGGAAATTGGCCAAGAGGAAAATGAAGGACGAAAAGTATATTTTGGACCCAATGGAGCCTGCTTAATGGGGAGGTGAGCATCTCACTTGGATGGGGGAAGTACACACCTGGATGAAGCTCATAATCTGGATAAGACCACCCCTTTTTTTCTAGCAGCTCGCACCGTTCGCAATAGCGCGAATACTTTTGAAACTTTTCCGCCAGCGTCTTTGAGTGTTTAGGCGAATGGTCATCTTGGATAAGCCAGCCCGCAACTGGTTAGATATATTTATCTTATTTTATTTTGTTTTATTTTATTATTATTTTTTTTTATGTCTCGTTTTTTTGTACATGCATGGAATAGTGAGGTGGAAAGCGTCCCAAGTGGAGGTGGCATGCCTTCTGGGCATCGCTAATTCATCAGTTTGCACTCTGCAATTTGCAATCTGCAATTGTGCAGACCATAATTGCTTCTAATTTTCCTTTATTTTTTTGAGTCCAACGAAGCCCCGGGGAGTGTTTCTTTTCTATGAGGAATAGTGTCCACGTGGTGCGCACGCAAGTACCTACCACCTTGCCTACCTGCGCGTTTAAAGTCAAATGGTGCGATGCGTCACAAGAAAGTGCAACCGGGGAGATACATAGCACTAGAGAAACGGGTGAGCCGAAAACGCATTGGGGTACTCTTTTCAGGTTCGCCCTTGTTTCGGTGAGCAGTACGGATTTGCTCAAAAGGAACAAAAAAGACGTGGCGACATAAGACGTTTAATTCAAATTGCTCTAAGGGTTTGCCTTCAGCTGGTTTGGCTCGGCCAAATGTGCAATTTCCTCGAAGGGATTGCTTTCGGGGGTGAGACTTTTTAGTTTGGCACGAAAGGAGGGGCCATCGAGAGGGTAAATAGCGAAGCATGCGTGATCGAGCATGTGACGAAATAAAGAAAAAAAAAGAAACATCGAAGAATGGGCAGAAAATTGAACAACACGGTAATGTGTCTAGATGTAAATGCGCTGCTATAGGTTGGGAACGGGTGCTCCTCCGAATTCGCGTTTCACCGTCCTTTCACACCCCTTTCCTATCATTTGCCTCCCTCGCCTCAGTTCTCCTTCAGCTCGGAGAAGAAACTCTCCAAGGTGTTCTTTTTCTTAATTTGGGTGGTTTTTTTTTCCTGCGAGAAGAGGTTGTCCACACTTTGATTTTTCGTTACACCTGTAAAGAATTTATCGAGGAAGCCACTTTCCTTTCTCTCCTTATGGTCGCCCTGCGTCTTGGCGACATTGATGTACTGTTGGTTCGTTTGTTTAATGTCGGGGAGGTTTTTTTTCTCATCCTCAGACATGTGGTGATTATTGTTGTAACACTTTTCGTATATTTCTTTGCGTTTCTGCTCGTCGTCTTTATAATCTTCATCGTAATGTAAATTTTGTTCAAAATTTTTGTAGCTTTCATCTTTGATTTGTCTTTTTAAATATTCGTTTGTAATTTCGCTGTGCAGCGTGCTGTATTCGTCATCCACGAGACTTATAGACAGCATCATATTTTTAATATTTTTGAATAACCTAGACGTCTTGACAGCTAGTTTTTGATTTTTTTTATCATTTTTGAGTATAGCAAACATTCGCATAATCCACTTATCGTATAATTTGTTTAGCGATTTTAGGGTATCACTGGCACTTTTATTTTTGCCATCATTCATGTAGTCATAGTGTATGTTCGCAAATAGCTGTTTGCAGAATAGGTCGACTCTACAGCGCAATTCGTCGTACTGCTCCCAAGGTAAGGAAGTAAAGTCGCTATTGTTAGAATCGTTGTCTAGGGAGAGGTTCGGATTGGTTTGTATCAACTTAACAAATCTTTCATACTTAATTAGGTTGCATTCGTTGGTAAGGATGTATTTCTTCTCTACGTTGTAACCTAGACAGCTTTCTATCTTGTTCGACCTAGGTTCGATTTCATTTTTATTTAATTTGATAACGGAGATTTGTTCATAACTGTCAAAATAGAGAGGGTAGTAGTTGCATTCTCTGTAGGTAAGGAGATCATCATCGGGGTTATCATCATTCATGTCTTGTTCATTTTGTCCTTTCTCACCTGGATCCTGTCCTTCGTCAGTAGCAGTGTTTTTGCTACTACCTTTCATGTTTCCATGGAGATGTTTTACGTTTTGTCCAGCAGTCCTCCTTTCCGTCGGTTCTATTTTATTCAAATTGTTGAAATCGAAAACTGGGACCCAATCATACACAATATGGTTGGTGCTGTTCTTAAAAAGAGGGTATAATCCATATATAAAGTTGGATGTGTCCCTAACGTATGGAATGCCAAAGTTGGATATGTTGACCCAATTCAAATAATGACATGAAGGGAGAGACAAAACATCATCGTACAGTATCGTTATGTGATATGTGTTGTATTTGTTGGATTTCAAGTTGGTAAAATTTTCATTTACTTTGTAGAGGGTACAATGATATGTGTTGTTTATGTTATATGTGGAGACATCTTCAAAAATATATTGACAGGTGATCACAAAAAGGAGGTGCTCATATGCACAGAGAGCTACAGGTAAACCCTTCAAGAGAAAGGTGCTGATTATATATCCATAGGTAGAATAGACTCTAAGAAAATTACTAGATGTGACAATGGCGACGAAGTTATTTCCGTTGGCTACTCCTTTTATGAACTCATCATTTGGTAGGTATTTGTTCCAAATGACATTATCCCTCAGATTGTGAAAACATAATATGCTGTTAATTTTTGAGAAGGATTTTTCGTAGGGGTTGGATGCTAAAGCAAATCCGTAGGCACTTAGTGATGCAGACGTTACGTTGTAAATATCGGTGATTTTTTTCTTCCCAACATCTTCCCCTCTGAAGAGGTATAAATAAATGTAGGTCTTGTTTCCTTCTTTTTTCTTTGTTATATGTCCTATATCATTCCAGAACATACACCACTGATCATTTATATTTTCTGGTTCTTCACATAACCCTGGACATAGTACAATAAAATCGTCATGATTAATTTTTGTATAACCATTAATCTCCTTTTGCAGCAAATCTACTTGATTTTTTAGTTGTCTCAGTTGATCAAATTTGTCCTTAACGTAGGTATTAAATCCGGTTACGCTTTTCTGGTCATCTTCATTATCGAACAAATAATTTCTGTCTGCAAAAAGTGGGTCGGCATGGCGTCCTCCTTTAGTTCTATTCCTTATGACATCTTTATTTTTGTTTATAAAATCTTGTAAATTGTATACCTTCGGATTGTACTCATTGTCTTCTTCATCTCGGTTTGTGTGTCTCTTTTTATTATTCGAAATATGTTTCTCATTTTCGTCACTATTGTACTGGTAGTCGCTGTTTCTGTCTGCCTTCCTACCTTCGTAGTACTCATCCGCCTTGTCTTCCCTCTTGTTTTGCGCATCTCCATCTCGATCCCGTGCAACTTTCTTATGTGACATGTTGATAAAGGTGTCTTTGCTTTCTCCATCGTCATCCGTGAATATTTTCTTTTTCCTCTTTTTTACGTTATTCAAATGAAGGTACAGTTCGTCCGAATATGAATCGATAATCCTTCGCTTATCATTACTGCCTGTGTGTAACTCGTTACTAATTTTATTTCGCTGATTTAGAAATGTCGACGTGCTCTTCACTCTAAGTTTTTTCTTCCTCTCCATGTGGTAGTTATTGTTGTCTTTCAAAATATCAGCAATGTTGTTTATGGTTTGCTTCTGATGAATTGGTTTTCCAGCAGTGGAACGCTCCCAGTTGGAATCATCATTTTGGTATTCCTCTTCAGCGCTACTTGCCTCCTTTTCAGAATCGTTCCACTCGATTTTTTGCAAGATTTTTTCCCCCAGCAGTTTTACGTTGGCTAAGTGCTTCTCCTGGGCTAGCATTGACATATGAAGATGGTCATTGAAATAGGACAGATCAAAGTGGGAAATAAGATACTCGCTCTTAAATTTGTAGAGGCAGTACTCCAGTTCGAATTCCCACACGCAAAAAAGGTAATCGGCGCAACTTAATGTAGTCAGTAAAATTACGTTGTCCGAAATGGTGATGAACTTGCTGGCGTTGATAAAAGACTCGTGAATTTCTGCTCCAGAAAATTCGTACACCTTGTAGTTGTATATGGTTAGGTACCGCACGGCCTTTTTCCCACACAGGGAGATGCAGTGGTTTTTTGGATGCCAGTCGCAATTCAGAATATTTTTGTAATTCTTCGAAAGCTCGAAGATGTTCTTCACCTCGACACAGTTGTTTGCGGTGGCGTCTCCGCTGTTACAACTCCTATCACCATTGTCGCCGCTACCCCGGTTGTCGCCTCTACCCCGGTTGTCGCCTCTACCCCGGTTGTCGCCGCTGCCCCCGTTGTTGCTGCTTCCCCCGTTGTTGCAACTCTCTCCAGTGTCCTTCACTCCACTTGACTCCTGTGTTCCCCCCTCTGCCTTCGTATCCTGCTTGCCGTCCATACAAAGATCCTTCTTCGAAATGTCATATATGTACATATTGATGTGGTTGAAGACGGCGATATTTTGATAGTTCGTGCTCAGGCAGAAATTATACGCATACTCATGCGTCGGGAGCTTAATAGAACTGAGGTACCTGTCCCTGTACAAAATTAAGGTGTAATCCCTGTAAAGAATTAAGCAGTTCAGATTGTTATTAATTTGGAACATTTCCATTTTAACGATGTCGCATACTTTCCTATATATTAATTTTTCGTAAATGAACTCCTTGATAGTTTCGTCTTCTGAGAAGATACACACATTTCCGTGTTCAAAGGCGATGCAGACGTGGTTTGTTGCAGCCTTGGAGGTGTCCCCTTTCATTCCGTGGTCATCCGCTAACATATTGCTAGCGCTGCGCGATTCTCCGGTAGTTGTTGCGACTCCATTGGGAAGGTTATCACTATGTGGGGCACCATTACACGAATCAGCATTGTTGGGGTTACTCTCATGTGAGTTCTGCGAGGTTGGAATTTCTGCAGGTGGGTTGCCAATCTGACTGATTTGGTCCCTTTTCCCTTCTGTAGCTATGCCATTATCATTGTTGAACGAGCGGATGCCCGTTCCTCCAAAACGGGCTTCACTAATTCTGAGGGGGCACTTTAACTTTACGTTATTCGAAATATACACAATTTTTTCATTTTTATTTATATAATCGACGCCGTAGATGGCAATATTTTGTGCGCGAACCACCTTTTTTATTTCCTCGTATGTATAAAATTTTATTTTGTTTCCGCTGACCAATAGCAGTTTGTTGTCGTAGTGTCTCAGGAGGAGAGCCCTGTTGATGTCTGCGAAGAATAAGTCTTTCATTTTGGCGGGTTGGTTTTTGGAGGACTCCTTTGGAACTACGTATGCTTCGGCGCACAGAAGAATAGAACCGGGCGCCGAAGCGCAGTAGCTATAAAAACGGGTGTCCCTTGGGGGGGTGAAAATCCGATCTGGTGATGGGATCAAATTGTTTTTTCCAAGTTAAATCACTTTAGCTGCCGCTGCATAGCTCCTATTACATAGTTTCCATTACATAGCTTCCATTACATAGCTTCCATTACATAGCTTTCATTACATAGCTTTCATTACTTAGCTGCCACTATATCGCCGCAACCGAGCTCATTCACATGTAGGGGACTGCCCCTCTGTGGCTGAACAAGTTTGATCCCAATAGCACATGTGCTAAGGCACGCTGTGGAGCTTTTTTTCTTTTCGCGAAATTTCCCCCTCTGCGTAAACGTCATCCAAATCTTTTAGCACACTTTGGAGTTTAAAAATAATACAGCTATAATTGCATTTCTGGGAATTCCACAAAAGCATCTTTTTCTACTTTTGTGGGAAACATTAAATGCTTGCTTCGCACGAATAGGGGAATTTTTACATTTATTTTTAAGCAAATTAACAGATCAAAAAATGGTAATAAGTTGGTTAACTCGGTGGCTTAAAAGAAAGAAAAATATGCATACGTACAATTATATATATATATATGTATATATACAAATGTGCAGTGCATATGCTAGCGAAACAATAACTCAAGTGCAAGGGAAACATAAAGTTAAGTGACCTGCACAATTGTATACATAAGTGAATTTCGTTCATGCAATGGTGTATGAGTCATCCGACAATAATATGGGGCTATAACACAGGGCAGCTGCTTTCCTTGCACAGGTGAGAGAAAATCAAAAAATGAGAACACCAAAAATGAAAAATCAAAAATCAGAAAATAAGAAATAAAAAAGATTACATCTTGTGTTCGCAAAAATGCAGAATGCGCGCAAAGGTATACATACACATGCTCATGCGCGGATACGAACAGCCAATTTGTTATCCCTAGGGGGAGAGACGCCATGTAGTGTGTATGATGCTTTTTTTAAAAACAAACATGCTGTAGCTTAAAAAATGTTAGCAAAAGAGTTAAAATTATGAGGTAATATGATTGTACAGGGGTGGGGTGTATAGAACAAAAAATTTTCAAACAAATAGGACGCCAACATTTGAGCATATTTTTATGTGTGCGCCCCTACATGCACGCTCGCATATGCATTAGGGCGTATACATATGTACAACACGAAACGTGGATTCAAGAGGGAGGGTGAAAAAAAAAATTGTTCTGTGTAAGCATAATTCAAATTATCAAAAAAGGAATGACGTAGGAAACTCTGTAGAGGATTATCAACATCACTCGTCTGCGTAATACACACTCTTTTCCTTGTACCGTTGGACCTTTTTCTAAAGGATGGGGGAATAGCAAAAGGGTGAATCGGGGTAGTGGTAAGGTATTAAAATGGTACAAGCGAGAGTTGAAAAGGAGAAAAAAAAAAACCACGTTTATCTTTCCTTTCTGCTTATACATGTTCGAAGGGTCTTTACTTACGACCTTTTTTCTTTTTTTTTTTTTCCATTTATCGTGATTACCTTAAACGTTTCCCGCAGCTGTGACACATCGGACAGCAAACTGTTCACATTATCTGAAAGCAACTTAACCCCTGCATAACCCTTCGGCTTAATGGTTATTTCGATCGTGTTTTGCAGAGGATGCGGTTGTCTATATGCTGCGAACGTGACCTTGGGGTCTTGGCAAAGTGCCCTAATGAGGGGAAGAAACAGGTGATTGTCTGGCAGGGAAAGCTTCTTTCCGTCATGCGTGGCGGCACATATGCGAGAAAGCAAGGGGTGGAAGTCGACAACACAAACGCGATAAACACACATTCGAAAAGGACACACAATAAGTGCACACAATGTGCGCGGCTGGATGTCCTCCCTTTTCTGAACGCATCTTACTGCTTTATCAAATTCCCTATGGTGTGGTCCTCCAGTTTTATGGTAAATATATTGCAGTCGCCTTTCTCCGATATTTCGCAATTGACTCTGTCGACATTTGAAATGCAAGCGGTGGGGGAAATGAGCAGGTTTTTTTTTTTTTTTCTTGGAAGATATTACATGAAAGTTGTTCGTATGGTGGGAATCACACTTAAGTGCTAACGCCAGCGATTAAGTTTGTGGTGATGTGCACGATCACGTTAACGAGCTCATGAATGAGGGTCTCAATTTCTCTCCTTAGCAAGTCTCCCAATTTGAAAGTACAAAAGCGGGGGGTAGCATTTCGATGGAAATCATTCAAAGCGCGGCAGTAACGAGCAACATGGTTATGTAGAGTTAGCTTAAATAATCTAGATTAAAGGACGATTTTCCAGATGTTTTCCAAGCGCTCTGCGCAGAATACATTTTCGTGCAGCTTTCGCCCTAAAGCGGCTTTCCCCTCTTTTGTTGATTCGTTTGCTTCTACAACGCACTCTCTCCACACTTTCATCAATATATGCACATTCCACTTCGTTTTTTCAATTACTTTTTTTCTCCAGGCGGCAGTACAAGCAGGTCGATGTTTTCTGGCTTATTTGATAAGGTTGGGACAGACATTTTTGCGATTTTTTCTTGTTAAGGATTCGTGCGACTAAGATGAAGACTGCGGGTGGAGACTCTACCAGTAGAATTAAATCCACCTCATTATTGATTGTTTCTTTTTTTTTTTTTTTCCTTAATTTTCGAAGAGAAGTAATGTCACGATTATTCTTCCTTCTCCTGGAGGAGATGTTTCAACCGAAATTTGCGCAGGAGAAACCTTCGGGTCACTTATTGCGAACGGGACGAAAGTAAAATGTAGATACGTATGTAAATAAAGGAATATTCGCTAATACCTTACATAATTTGTGAGAAAGGGAGTAATTTTTTTTCACGTTAATGTAAAATTATAATATTACTACGTGATAAAGGCCCTTTTATTGTGGAGGGGGAAAAAAACAGCGTTTTTTTTTGAGCATGCCTAAACAGGGAAGGAACGACAAACTTTTCAAATTAACGAAGTGGGTTAGGAAATTCCCAAGAGCATATTTCTTTTTATAAAGAAATGTAGTCGCAATCTGGAATTTTTTTTTCCCTTTCACTTGAAAGGGCATACAAATTGTGAAGTACAAAAAGGGATGCCCTGAAGCGGCGAGCTTTCTGCACCACGCAGTGAAGTTGTCATTTTTCCCCAAAACTGTGCGGGCGCTTGAGTACGTATTTATATATAAGTGCACATATTTATATATATATAGTTGCATTATTCGAACGAAGGGGCAGTTTTCACCTTCCCCTTCTTCTGTGTCGGAAAACTTTGTGGATGTTAAGTGAACATGTTTTTTCCTGCACGCCTAAGTTCTATGCACAAAAATGTAAGCATAGGCAGGCGCTTATGTGTTCCTGAATATTTCAAGAGGGTACAGCAAAGGGGCGAAAAATGGGGAATTGAATAAGCAGAAAATGAACCAGCAGGTGGTTATGGAAAATCGCGAGCTACCTAATTTTAACACGAATGGAGTTTTTAACAGGGCAGAAAGGTGTTCCACATATGGAGGATCCATGTCAGTGTTTGCAAATTTTTCGTTTCCTCTCAGAAGACACAAAAAATGTTCATAAGAATATTATAGACTGTTCAAATGGCCCTATTGGGGGAGGGAGAATTTTGTTGTATTGTCCTTTTTTTTTCAACAATGTCAATGCAGAAATATAGCAGGGAAAAGGAAACGGAAAAAAAAAGGCGTTCTTCGTTTTTACAAAATAGTAGGGGTTCCTTTTTTTTAAAATTTTATTTTCTATGTCCATGTGCTCTATTTTCAGGAGGAGCGACTGTGTGAAAATGTATGGTACTTTTTTTAAGGAAATTTTTTTTATTCGTTTTGGTAAAGTATTTTCCTTCCCATGTGTCTATTCTTGAATCTATACATTTGTGATGGCTAACAACAAAGGACGGTTTAAAAATGCCATTTATTCGATGGCGCTTTGTGCAAGAATTTCCCCCATTTGTATTGCATCAGATGTGTTTGTAAACGGTCTTTTTAAGAGGAAGCAACGATAGGCGTTTTTATCATCATTTTTTACGTTGAAGTGGAATGAGAAATTGCGTGGGAAATTAAGGAACGGTGAACACACTGGTGCGATTTTCTCTACTCCACTGGCGCGTTAAGCATACCGCGCATGTGCGCATAGTATATATAAATATATATGTATATAGATATGTATGTAATGCATACCTGTGCGCCCCCTTTGGCAAAGTCGTTACACAGACATTTCGGCGAGCGGCTCTCACATGTTCGCGGAACCTTTTGCGTTTGTCCCCTTGTATATATATGACTTCACGAGGGAAAACATAAACTTCGAAATTTTTGAAAACATTGTGCCGTCACGCACAAGGCGATCTGTTTGTGTATATACATTTTACGTGCGCCCCTTTATGAGGCACGTAGGCCATAACTTGTTTCACATGCACTGTTTCCACTGCGAGGCTTACTTCACCTCGGCAGAATTGCGAATATGTAAATGTATAGGTCAAGACATACATGCATACGTATGGTCAAGTACGCGTGTTCGTACTCACTTATCTACACATGCAGAAATAGTCGTATTCGCCAGTGATTTCCTCGAGGGATAATGCGCTCCCCAGACAATAGCACTCCAAACTTTTTACGTGCTGGGAAGGGGGTGATTACAGTCCTTGCGGATAAGAATATTTATATTTGTACACTTATGTTTAATTTTTCTGTACGTTTTTATGAGCGTGGGCTGTGCATGCATATGTACATGCAGACGCTTCTCATGTTATGGAGTGGTACCTTCAACTTGCATATACTTTCAAAATTTGCCTAAATTGCAGAAATTTAAAGATATGCACAAATTTTAAGAATTCCCATTTTTACGAATACCACGCGCATTTGACAAGAAGAAATGGTTACGTAAAAATTAAGAAGAAAAAAAAAAGATACACCAAGTATAGACTTAAACAGTTCGATTTAGTAGGAAACTCTTCTCTAGTAGACTTTTTTTTTTTCAAAGGGATGTTAAGAATTAAAAATGCTTTGCTGTTTTACGACTTTGTTGTATTGCCATTCGTTTATTAAAAACTAGGGTTGTACTTTAACTTATTTAATTCTTTATTTGTTCTAGGTAACATTCGTCTAAGTAGTACAAATCTAGGAAATTTTTTTTTCCGCAAAATTTCGTAACATTTGTGAATAATTATGTGTTTTTTTTTTTATGTCCCATTAAATGTACAATCTGGAGTAAAAGGGATATAATTGTTTACAGTAGAGATAGAAACCCTCATCTGACTTAACAACTGAAGAGCAAATTTTTGCCCCAGCTTTTGTTTAAAAGGAGGGAATTATAAAGAACAACATAAAACACAGTAAAGCTAAATAGATGGAGAGAGGGCGAAGTAGCTGTACATATCTCACAGAATTGAAGAATCGTAAGGGAATAGAAATACTGCCCAGTTGGGGACAGCCCTACAAAGGCCCCTTCATTTGGTTGAAGGGCACAGGGAGGCAATGCAAAGAAGAAGGCTCTTCAGGCAATTATAGTTCCGTGGAGGCACCACACCGTAAATTATAGTTATATGTACCTTGGGCCTTATAACAAGAACGTCGAAAGAGAAAAAGGAACCTACAAAAGTGCATGTTTCATGTTTTTCAGTATATCTACCAAATGTAAGTATAGTGAAGATCCGTTTTGAAAAGGGGTCAAACTTAAAAGCGCCACGAAGTTGTGCTGACACGGAGGTGTACACTTTTTTAACCTCGCCATTTTACTGTGTGCCTTTCCTTTCTTGGCCTCATAAAACTCACGCTTCAGAATATAGCCAAGTAAGAAGCCGTATGGAAATTCCCCTGGTGCTTATGCACGCAGGGGTAGATGCAGACGGGGGCCAACTTTTCCTTTCAGCTTGATAATTTATATTTTTGGAAAAGAGGGGTAAAAAAAAAAAAAAAAAAAAGGAAACAAACTAACTGCGCTAATTGGCGAACTAACTGCGAAGCGAATTGTTAAACCAGGGGAGCTACTCGTCAGAGGGGGGAAAAATGCAAGGACCGGAAAACCAAGTCAACGCACGAAATGAAGAACCTCACAAATAAGACCAAAAAAGAGGGAGAAAACATCATTCTAAAGTTAGGGGACAATACATTAATAGAAAAACTGGAGTACCAGATAGTACCGAAATATTTTTTACTAAACGATGACAACCATAAGGATGTCTACTGCTTGCTGAAGAAAACGAATTCGAAGAAGAGCGAAAAAGAGATGATGAATGAGGAGAAAGAGAAAAAATTACTCAAAAAGAGACAAGACGAAGGCGAAAATTATGATGGGATACTCTTTTCGGTTTCAAGTCATAACAACAGTGGTGTGTGCAAATTGGGACCGCTCCATTCCTTCCCCAGTTGTCATTACATATGTGAAGAAAGGAATGCTGCTCACCGGGGGAGCATCAAAGAGGGGGATGTAAAAAGCGTTCAAAGCAAGAAGAACAACAAAAATGCTATTAACCAGTTAGGCGAACAGAAACATATGTTGGCGAACCAAAACCCTGTTCATCTTACTCCGAATGGTAAATGCGTGGAGAAAACAAAAAATGACAACACACATTTCAGGAAGGAAAATTTTGTACGTCTATTGAGAAATTCTTCTAAAAAGATTCTATGTTCAGCTGAAAAAGTGAAAATTTTTAGAAACTTATTTTTGAAAATAAAAAGGAAGGATGAAAATTTTTTTTTCGATTCAGAGGGGGGAGGAGACAGCCTCGGAAAAAGTGTAACAGGCGAATGTACTCCACATGAGGGGTGTGTGATATGCCGAAGGGGGGAGGAAGCAGCGGAGGAAAGGGCGAAAGAACATAGAAGAGAAGAAAACAAAATTTTTACGATATCTTGTACGGACAAATTAAACGGAAAAGAAAGAAGCACAGGAAGGAGGGACCGCGAAGCCTTTAGCGAAGACTCTCCCAAAAATAACAGAATGAGAAAGGAAGAAAACGACCTAAACGATAATTATGATTCTGTCACAAATGAAAAAGAGGAACACAAATACATTTTAGATAATTCCCTAGATGATAACACGAAAGAAACGTATCCTGTAAAGTATGAAGATGAAAGGAAAAGGACAAAAATTTTGGAGAAAACTTTAGAGGAAAGAAAAAGCAGAATGAATAAGCTCCTTCTCTTAAACATCGCAAGAGATAGGCCATTCAAGCCAAAGGAAATAACAAAACTGAGCAGGCTGAAAAGGGCTACCGGTATAATCTCGTATGCAGAGAGATTTCCCAAACTGGTATTGCAGCCAAGTGGTGATGACTCTACCATTGAGTGTTACCCTTCAGACATGAACATAAAACAGTGTGGTGTCAGGGGGCACCAGAGGAGAATCGCTTTAGAGGATAAAACGGAAGTTGCTCCCAATCGTAGAAATGAAGAACAACTAGGAGATGTTATAAGGAAGAAAAATGCCGACTTCATTTTGTGTAACAATTCGATAAAGGCAGATAAAGTGGACAAAATAAAGATAAAGGGGTTGCACATCTCCAGCAGCAATAAAAAAACAATTGCACCATTTTTGCGTAGAAGGACGAAGAAAGGGAAGAAGGAAATTGCTAAAATCGTGGAAAGTGGGGCGAAGGGTCGGAAGGACCACACTGATAGGGAGGAATATTGTGTGAGCCAAATTATACAATACAATGAAGAGTGCCAAGTGGGCGAGGAACAAAGCAGAGGACACAACCACCTTAAGGAGGACCCTGCACGGGAGACTCATAGGTGGAAATCATTGGCTCTCTGTGTGCAAAAGAACAAAAATGATGATCCCCAAGAGGGTGTTGCGAACGTGAACGTATCCAATCAAGAGCATCAAGGTAAAGTTAGACGTACCATCAAAGATGTTTCAGAATTACAGAAAAGTGACCCAGTCGCAGTGAAGCAGACGAATTGTGGGTATCAGTCTGACCCAGTGTGTAAAAACGTTAGTGACAAAATGGGGAAGAAACGGGAGAATACTTTTCACTTCTTCTACGAAGAAAATGGGAAGACAACCGGGGAAGGAGCGCCACCCGATGGGCGAATAAACGTAAAGAAGATAAACCCCATGCAGACATCCTCCCGGCACACATCAATAATCGCGGACATAGTTAACAGCCCCAATAACAGAAAGGAAAAAAATTGTAGCAAAAAGAAACTCTTCTTTTTTGGAAAAAATAAATTGAGGATAAAAAATTTTATTAACAAAAATGAGATATTTAATCTGTCCAGAAAAGAAGAGAGTAGAAAAATGATAAGCGAGAAGTTAGACAGGCGAGTGAGCCACGCATCGGAGAAGTTTCCCCCGCACAGTTTTGCAACACCAAATGATTCTATGAGCAACTTGGGGGGCATAAAAATGGTTAGCGGTGTAAATCACGCATATAATGGTAGCACGTTCAATAAAAAAATCGCCCAGAAGAATATAAAAGTGGAAGAGGAAGTCCTTTCTGCGTATCGAATAGAAGTGGGTGACAAGAAAAGGAAAGGTGAGGATCACCCTTTTATGGATGAAAAAGGAACAGCGACTGTCGAGGACGTAAGCACCGACACAGATGATTTAATGCGCGTTTGCATTGGAAACGAACTTGATGGAAGCTTAAAACATGGTGTAAATTTAATGACCGAAAATGACAGCTTCAATGCACGTGAAGATGATACCCTTGCAAATGGGAGAACTGATGAAGACAGCTCAATTTGGAAAAAGAGTAGCTACAGGGACTGTTCGAATAATTACACCAATGCAGTCGATGAAGATGAAAGATGTAACCACAGCATGTCATACGATAAACAGAAATTACTGATGGAGGATTTAATAACCAGCGTGTCGAAGGAAAAGAATTATGACAATCCTTATCAGAAGAAAAAAAAAGTGCTTGAAGATCGGAAGGAAAAAAATCTGAACAGAATCTCTGAGCTCAAATATGAAGACACCAAAATGGAACGTAAAATAAATGGGTTAAAAAAGAAGAAAAAAAATTTTCCATCGTATTTTATGAAGTTAAGGTCCTTTCTCTTTTTCCAGCATAGAAAGAGGACCAGGACATTAGACTCGCTCACCGCAGAAAATGGATCCGATAAAGTTATTGGAAAGAAGAAGTTTCATTTAAAAAGGAAAAAAAAAATGAAAAAATTGAAAAGTCTACGGTTGCTAAACATGTACAGCTCGAAGAAAATGATGGACAAAAGAAGCAATGTAAGGGCAGGAGATGGCCATTGCGAAAATTACCAAACGCGGGAGTTTTTGTTGGGAGAACAGAGGGAAGAAGAAAGGGTAAGTTTCCGAGGTGGGGAAAGTGTCTATTTTTTACACCCCAGCTCGTTCGTTCGGTTATGAGCGAAACTCTTTTACAAAAGCGTTGCAGAGTGACGAAATATCTTAATTTTGCGTATCACCGTTTTTGAATTGCATCCATTGAATCGTCTGTTTCATTCACCTGGGTGGTAGTCGCATGGCTGACTGCGCAAGGTGACATCATATCACGTTATATAATATCTCTTTTTTCTTTTTTTTTTATTCCTCACAAGGGGAGGAAGACCATCGTGCTCGACCTAGACGAGACGCTTGTTCATAGCACGTTAGGGGGGGAGAGGTACAATTCTTTCAGGATCCACGTAAGTGCCCAAATGGGTGATAAAACGGAGGGGGTCATCTTTCCGTTCGCACGTGGCTACATAGATAGATGTATATATGTATACATATCTACATGTGTGCCATTTTGGCCGGCTGTGCGGTTGATTATTTCTTCACGTGAACTTTCTTACAGATCGAGCTGGGTGACGGACGCTGTGTAATTTATGTGAATAAGAGACCAGGTAAGATTAAAAAAAAAAAGAAGAGGAAGTATAAGAAATGCAGACGCAGAACCACTCTTCACCTAAGACACGCAATAGAAGAAGTAATAATTTCTTATTTACTTTTTATTTTTCCATTTTTGTGAAAAGGCGTGGAGCATTTTTTTAAGGAAATATCGAAACATTACGAAGTGGTTATTTTCACAGCTAGCTTACCCAAGGTAAAAAAGAAAAAAAAAAGAAAAAGAGTAAAGGTGCAAATAGGTATAGGAGCAAACGGAGCAGACTTGTGCATCTTGCCTAAAAACGCAACAAGTTTTTTTCCCTCTTAAAAATTTATGTTCCCCGTTTTTTTCCAACTCAGTATGCAAACGCCGTTATCGACAAGTTGGATAAGGACAACATCTGCGCGTATCGGCTGTTTAGGGAATCCTGCACCTTTTGGTATGCACATTTGCTTTCATAACGGAACGTTTAATTTGTCGTAGGCTTGACGAGCAAAGTGGTAGACAATAAAAATTAATTTCCCTTTGCAAACACTTTTTAGGAATAATAATTATGTGAAGGATTTAAAAATATTGGGACGAGACTTAAACAACGTCGTTATCATTGATGTATGACCAAAAATGCGTTAAAAGAAGGAATATGTGTGAATATCCATTTTGGAATAGGCAACACATAAAATGCGCTTCTTCACTACCACCCCCGACTTTCACCTCCCCCTTTCAGAATTCAACCTTCGTCCATAAGTTTTGCGAAGACAACTGCATCTTAATCAAAAGCTGGTACGATGAGTGGTGTGTCCATTTTGCGCATTTACATTGTAAGTACATATTCTTAATATATTTACAAAACGCGCTGTGGTGAATTCCTTTCCCCTTAGGTTTGACGACCCAACTGATAAGGAGCTTTACAAGTTAATCCCCTTTTTAAAAAAATTGTCAAAGAAGGTAAAAAAAAAAAAAAAAGGATAAGAAAGGGCCACGCCCGTTTAGTTACATAATGTGTGTTGTACATGAAGATATATACGCAACATAAGTTTGCACAAAACTGTTTATGTAAATTTGTTTACACCGTTGTGTTAGTACATTTGGAGATTATGCTCCTATGCGTTGCCGATTCATCCATCAATTTTACACATTAAGGGAAATGTTATTTTTTGGTGGGGGGCTCCCTGAGCTCTTCATTTAAAATTTTTTTTTTTTTTTTTTTCTTCTAATTCTCTCCTTTCAGAAATCAGTTATACGTGAACTGAGAAAGTATAACAAGAAAAAGAGGAAAAGAAAATTTTAAAACATTCTTACAGTGAAGTTATGACCCCTTTGTACCGCCCAAGTTGCACAACATTTGATAATGAGATATGCGATTTTTGCCCTTTTTTTGTTGTTTTATTTTTTCTTATGCCATTTTTGGGTAATTGACTCTTTACAATTTTAATAATTTTGCGAGGCTGTTTAAGCGCAAAGGCCATAATGCAACATTTTGACATCTTTACGTGTTTTTTTTATTTCCGTTTATAAATTTTTAATTTCCCGCATGATCTGTACGTACATTATTCATGCGCAAACGTTTTGGCATATAGCTATACGCCATGTTAGCAAAAATTTCCCCTTCTCTAACGTACGTACACAATTTGGTACGTCAGCGACAAACATGTGGATGTAGATCATGCGCCCATATAAGACACATACGCATAAAGGGTTTGCTAATCGTATTTCCACTTAGTGGTGTAGCAAATTTGTTGAGCTGTAAAGCATTCCTACATGTGGAGCAGCTTATATAAAATAGTCCCACATTAAGTTAAAGTGGAAGGATTTTCCCCAGTGCACGAGTAACTACGCGGGACGTATTTTACCCATGTAAATTCACCCATTATTATTATATCAATTTTCCCTACCCTTTTTTATTCTTTTACATTGGTAGAGGGTTATGCAAAAAGATGCGTATGTTTTCCA
>NW_008481860.1:180263-199450 GCF_000524495.1 Plasmodium inui San Antonio 1 | reverse complement strand
AACAATTTCAAAAAATATAATTTTACATTTTTATTCATTTTAAGGAGGAAGAACATCAAAATATGAATAAAATTTAATGCTTCCTCTCCTTTTGGCGTACGTTTCACATACATTTTGTAAATATTTTTCTCATAGCATATTTTTTTCATTTATTCCATTTTTGATGTCGCCCAGTTTAAGGGTTTTCAACGTTGCGTGCTCTGATTAGTACTTACATTTTGTGAGGTCGAAAAAATACGGCCACAATTTTATTCGTTCGTAAATTGATACAATTAAGAAAAGTTCCTTCGCAGAGAGGGGGATAATATATCGTACTAACTTGTAATGTATGCCCCCTAAAGGAAACTTACGAAATGTATATTCTTTTATATGTACGAATTTTTGTATACATTATCTGTAAGTACATTTTCGACACAAGCAACTTGGCCAATTATGCCAATATCTTATGCAGAGCGGTGCTATTGCTCTAGTAGCCTGCCCCTTTTTTACGCAAGCCAACCCACTGGAGGGCCCCCTTTTGGAAATCAATTTAGTCAACCACTAAAAGAGAAATTTTTTACGAATGATGAATTGCAAAAGTACGATGTGCCCACGAGTCCTGAGTAGAATCATTGAACTCAAATATTGCTCAGTTGAGCGTGAGTTTAAGATGAAGTAAACTTAGGAAACTGACGAAAAAAATTCTCATAAAATGGTTTTCAAATTGTACTCAAAGGGGGGAGAAGTGGGCTTCCGCACATTGTTCGAACTTTTGTATAATTGTTGTTACGATCATTTGGTGCCCACAGTTTGTGCAATGTGTGTATAATTGATTATATATTTGAATGTGTATTCGTGCGTACCTGCTCCTCCTCCGATGCACACCCAACACCCATTCGAATTGCATATTTATGAAACTGTGACAGATCTTAATCAAAATTAATAACATGTAATGTTTAAATGTCCATCAGGATGATGCTTGTCGGAGAACACGCAAATGAACGGAAAAGGAGGCGCAATCTTATTTTTGGTATTATTAATAACCCATGTTGGCAAAAAAAAGGAAAAATACAAAAACGAGAAAGAAACAAAAACGAGAAAAAAACAAAAACAAAGATTAGAGGGGTACGAAAAAGAAAAAATAAAGTGAAACACAATCGTGCACATGTGCATGTACGTACACGGTTATGTCTTTCCCCGTCCGATTTTAAAAACACTTCGCGCTTTTCCATGTCGATTCAAATGTGCTATGTCTATTTTTCCTTTTTCAAAACGTCTATATAATGGCAACGTCCTGTTAAAGGCACAAAGGGGGGTGGGAGATATATGAAAGGTTACACGTGGGGAAAATGGTGCCTAGTTTAACTGTTAATGAATAAGCAGGTGTACATGCGAGGGGCGGTACCTATTTTGTAGAGATGCAAAATTTTGATGCATATCTTTTTTATGTCTTCATATGCAACGTCAAAGAGTGCAAACCAGTTGGTGCTCTGAAGAGAAAAAGGATGTGTGCAGGGAGTAACAACTTGAATGCCAGCTTCGTGGGGTTAGGCAAACGCAGGTATGTGCAAGCACCTTCATGTAAACACGCTCTCATGTGTGTGTAACGTCGAGGCGTACTCGAATTAGCGGAATGTTCAACTTGTGTGCGGCCAGGAAAATGCTCGCGACTGCGATGCATCGCGGTTGGTACTCGCAGCACAGGGTTGTTCGCATGCTGAAGGAATGAAAAGGGGCAATAATCATGTACGGCAAAGGTGTGCTCATATCAAACGTAGTAATGTAGGGAGCCACAGAACTGTGCGATGTACACGCCGATATGCTAGCGAGGTGATGCTACGCATAGAACAAGGTATGTGTCACAATATAAAACAGGAGGGGTAAAAACGGATGAAAAAATATAGTTCGTTCTGTTTGTCTTCTGCAAAAAGGGAAAGAAAAAAAGAAAAAACCTTTAACCTGTCATTTAAAAAGCCCCACGAAATTTGGGCCAGCTTTTTCGTCAAGTCCTCATCAAATTTATTTAAATTGTTAAAGAGGGAATGTACATAGGGAAGGAGAAATAAGTGGGGGTGCTGATTTATTTTGTGAACCAAAAATCCCATCTCTTTTAAAATCAAAAGTTCATAAGTGAAAACTTCGACTTTCATGTTTTTGTATTCCTAGGAATGAGGGTAACGCGTGGGCAAGTATTTTAATAGCTAAACAGTTGTGCAGCTAGGCATTTACACATATAAGCATTTACACAGCTAAGCATCTTCCTTATGCACGCACACATATCCAACGCACGTCACTCGAAAAGCACAATTTAGCCGTACAAGAGCATGGCGTTACCATCGATTCTGTGTCTATACGGAAATGCTGCACCTTGACGTTTTTCGCGTTGAAATAGTAGTGCCTGTTTTTTAAGTCCTCATATTTGTACAGGAAATAAAAGGCACTGATTATTTTGTACACACGGCAAAAGTCTTCTTCCAGCTTGCAAGCTAAGTATAGCGATGAGGGCGCGATAATCTGCAAGAGAACGAAGGTTCGTCGGGATGGACAGGTGGGGGGCATAACCGATACTTCTACATGTGTGGAGAAACAAACGAGTTGCCTGTCCCTATGCGCATGTATATAAGTGGGAACCCACTTGGGGGCAAACTTAACCTTAACGTCAAAATCAGTTAAGGACTTTTTAAAGTAAAAGCGGTGGAACAAAACTTGGGCAGTGGCCACTGTCACAGCTTTCCTCTTTAAAAGGATACCAGCCTCCTGTATCAACTGACAGCCGTATATTCTCAATTTCGCTTCGTCATCTTTCGCGACATTTTTTTCTTCGCTCGGGGTTTTTATATGTTCCCTATCGACTAAAATAATGTCATTTATCATAGTTTGCAGGGGGGAGTTGCACAAAAGAGAGGGAAAAATGGGGAAAGTAAAAAAATCGCAAAAAAAAGGAAGAAACGAAGTTAACGCTATAAATCGAGCGACCGTGTGAAAATGCACATATTTGCAGAAAACTAACAGCAACCTCGGGAAATCCATTCCTCATCCATGAGGTAAACAAAAAAAAAAAAAAATATACCCTTGGTAGAAAAGAAAAATTGTTAAAGAGGTAATTAAAACTGAATCAAAGGAACAGCGTGGGACAGCCCCATAATACGACAGGTTTCTTCCCAAGAAAGTAGTTTTTAAATTTTGTGGCTCGCGCAAAATGTATCATAGAGTACCCCTGCGTGGAGCGCACACGGTGGGTATATTACTACACAGGTTGGGAATATCCAGGAAGCCTTACACTTTGGCACCGCACTTTATTCTTCCATTTTATTTTGTTGTATTATTATTTACTCCTTCGTATAATCCTCACAATTAAACCTTTATGAGCCCCTTCATTTGCTTCAACTTTTCTGTAAGCTTTCGCTTCGCATTTTGCAGCTCCTTCAGCTTCATAATATTATAAATAACGATTTTAAAGTTGTTACTGTGCGATACGTCTATGGATTTCTCCGAGTCGAACAAATCTTTTTGGAGAAATTTATTCTGCAAAAATTTCAAATCGGCGTATCGGACGTTTCCCTTCTTTAATATTTCTTCATAATTAAAATGGTAGAATTGTTCATATATAATTTCATCGATTAATTTGATTAAAATTTGCAACACAACTACTTCGGATAGGGGTGACAAGTGATGTTCCCATTTCCCCAAGTCGGTTACCTTTACCTTGGCGAGGTGGTCTAAGTCGTCATATATGATAACTCGGATTGTGGCTAGTAGGATCGGGTCTACAATAAATTCTGTGCCTATGTAAAGGTAATTTTTCTTATGCGAATGTTGGAGTTTTTCTTCGATGTAGAATTTGTTAATGCGATCTTTCATGGTAAAGATGTTGTACTCGTTGAAATATTTATTTTTTCTTACATAATCGTTTAGTATTTCTTTTTTTTTTCTCGTAATTTTTGCGCTCTCCATGCTGTTGACATCAAATCGTTCATACAGATTCTGATTGTTCTGGATGACATGAAGCTTTATAAATAAATCCACCTTAACCTGTGGTAGACTTTCTAACATTGTTAGGGGTAACTTATCAAACCCTAATATTTGTATAATTATTTCTCTTACAATTTTCACATCAAAATGGAAGTACACTTTTGTGTTCTGCTTATAAATAAATCCGTATTCTAGGAGTAGAAGGTCATTGCTCAGGTTGCCGTAACTTATGGTGATTTCTTCTCCTCTGTCTATATCTTTTGAGCTGATTAATTGGACATTATCTAAATTACTAATTGGTAGTTTCTCTTCCCTATGAATGGCTTCTTTTGATATACACTCAATGTGGGTCTCCTTTAAAATGTCCTTCATTTGGTTCGTTCCATTCGGGCCATCCCCAGAGTGGGAATCCCTCATGGAATCTCTCGCGATGTGAAACCCACCTTCTTCACTTTTTTTCATTTCCTTTTTTATAATACAGTTGGTGGCAAAATTGCTGTGGTTACAGATGTCTATGATTGGTATTAGGCACATGTATTTGTTTTCTTCCTCCCTTTCGGCTTTCTCATACTGGTTAAAATCGTGCTTTGCGCATTCCTCTACGGTGAGCTTCTGGATGGCCTTCTCCACCTTTTCCATTTTAACGTTGCTGCTTAGGACGTTGTCCTTCAGCTCATAGTGGTCGCTATGATTTGGGTTATTTTCGCCTTGTTTTATTTGATGTATTTGATTTATTTTTTTTCCTTCCTCCGCTGAATGCTCCCCATTTAGGGTTACGTTGCCCTTCACTTTTATCACATGCGAGGAAACGTAGGAATATATTCGCATCAGAAAGTTGTAATTGACGAAATGGTCCAACGATTCGAATAGGGATTCAGTGTACGCGATGGATTCGATAGTCTCACGGGGGGAATCACTTGGTGCGCTGGCCGTTGGCCCTCCGTTTGGGTGGCTGCCTTGTCTGTTTGGGTTGGCTTCCTCCAGGAGCAAAGCGAAGTGATACAACTTGTTAACGTCTGCTGTGTGGTCAAGCGAAACGTCGTGGCGAGATTCTCGTTTTTCCTCGCAAAGGGGGTTATCATCACAGGCTAGCAATTTTCCAATGCGTTGGTAATGCTTATTGTTAGTGAATAAAATTCTGTGTATGGCATTTTTGTCAATGAATAAAAAGTTGGAGTTTCCATTTTCGTCACCTTTAAGTAAATTTAATATTTCATGGAGCATTTGCCTCCGAAAATAAATTATATTTTTCATATTCATGTTGTTGAAAAGAAGAAAAGAGGAGTCTGAGAAGAGTAGAGGCAAATGGGACAGAGGTTTTTTATTAACAATATAGTTTACGTAATGTTGGTAATTTTTATAGAAGAAAAAATTGGTCTTCTCTTTAAGTGTCTCATTTGTTTCTTTGGTAAGAGCGCAGTGTGTTTGGTCTATGTGTGGGGGGTGTGGCTTGCGTGGTTTCTCTTCTGTGTTAGCGTTACAAGGGAGGCTATGCTTTGGGGGGTTACTTCGGTTATCACTTGGGTTATCGTTTGGGTTATCACTTGGGTTATCGTTTGGGTTATCACTTGGGTTATCACTTGGGTTATCACTTGCGTTATGACTTGTGTTGTCACCTGGATTATCACTTCGGTTATCACCTTTGTTGTCACCTGTGTTGTCACCTGGGCCATCATTCCTTTGGTCCTCCTTGCGCGTCGAATTTTTGCCAGTTATCCCATTTGGTTTCTCCCTGTTGGCGAAATAATTCCTCAGGAGAACAAAAAAGGTGTTGTTAAAATTATATGCATGAAGCAGAATCGTCACATATTTCGAAACGAAGTGGATATATGTTATTATCAATGTTAATTTCACGTCCCAGAATTTTAAAAAGATAAGTGGTGACTTCATGAAGGATAAAAAGTGGACGTGCCTTTTATAAATATCATACAGTAAGATGGTGAGGGGGGTTAGCTCTTTTATCTCATCTTCCATGTTGTTTTTAAAAATGTATTTTATATAGTTTACGTTATAAGCGCTGGAAAAAAGGTCCACGTAATTTTGAATTTGCTTCACGATGTAGTCAAAGTGAATTATGTACGAGCTGGGTATGCTGCATATGACGCCTTCCTTTTTAATTTTATTTTTCGCCATCAAGCAAAGGATTTTATTTTCATGGTTGAGATCATTTTCGTTACCACCATTTTCGCTGCGATGAGTGTCGTCCTTTTTGATGCTCCCGCTGGATTGAACTTTATTTGGTGGAACATTCATACCGACTTGCGCAAGCTGTCCCAAATTGTTACGAACCTGTATGTTGTTCTCCTCGAGAAAGTCGCCAATTCTATTTTTCTCATAGGTATATTCATCCCTGTTTTGTTCATCGAATTCTACATTTTGTAAATTTACCGAGTTCTTCATAAAATGGCTAGCCAAATGGGAGATGGTAAAAATGGGCTCCTTCAAGCTGTTATTATATTCGTATTTCTTATGTAACACCGATTCTATCAATTCGTTTAGGCAATTTAAGGAGCTAATTTCTTTACCTATATTATCCTCTTGGGATAACTTCAACGGGGTGTCTTTCTTTTTGAACAGGTGAAAGGCAGCTTTGCCTCTGCGCACCAAGGTGTGTGAAGCAAAGTGATTGTCTCTGCCCCTTCTCGACCAACCATTTTGTGTAAAAGAGGGGAACAGAATCTTTTTTCTCTTAACATGTATTTTTGTTCCATCAATTGTTAGTGTGCTTACTAGTAGGAGTGCCCATTTTACCCATGACGAGAATGTGCTATTCATGTTACTGCTCTGGGTGGGGATAGCGATCGATTTGGCATTGGCGGTAGCAGTGGGGGTAAAAGTAGAGGTGAGCCTATGGGTGCACTTCCTTTTGGTAGTAGTGCATGTGTGTGTCCCTGTCGCATCATCTTAGTGGAGAACAAACTAGGCATACAATTTATCCGCGGTAACGATGCTCCTTGTAGTTCCCGCCCCGTTGAAACATCTTTCTTTTTTGAACGCACAAAATGAGGGTTGCGAGGGGGCATTAACTGTTGCCAATATTATATACATGGATTGGGATGAGCATTATATATAATGGGGCGATTTTTTTTTTAAAAGGGGATGTCATATTGGTGAGACATAAAAGGAGGGGCACTCCATCCTCACTCCTTATTATTAACTCTAACGCGCGGCAGCGTGGTACGAAAAGTAGATGTCATCCTGTGCCCAGATTTCAAATTAGTACATTTTTACTTTGAAGATTTTAAAATTTTCGAGCAGAGGGAAACATTCTTAAACCGCCACGGAATTGCAACTTTTCCTACATGAAAAAGTTACCAATGGAAAAAAAAAAAAAAATAAAAATAAAAAATAGGAGAGACCCATATAGTATGCACCTGTGTTACAATTTGCATCCATTTGAATGTTTCAATTTTGTGCCATTTTGGATTTACTGCTGTGTGTGTTCTTTTTTTTTTTTTTTTTTTCTCTTTATATGAGCAGCCTTATTGTATATACTTTTTGAAAGCGGAGGTAGGGGGGTAGAAAAAATAGCGCCGAGGGATATTTTGTCCCGTGAGCCTTCTTGAAATGTACCATTTTTTACATTTCCTTACAATTTTGGGATGGTACATGTATACATGTAAGCTTTACGCATTAACTTGTCACACTTAAGCCTGTGTTATGTTTTCAATGGGGTCATTTTGCCACGGACACATATAGGCGGTTTAGAGTTTTTAACTTTTCTCATTGATCCTTTTGAGGAAGATAAAGAAAAAAGCAAAGACTGTGTTGTCGCGCTATCGTGCTACTGCGATATCGTGCAGTCCTGTCATCGCATATTAGCACATACGGAGCACACTCATCCCGACGATGGCATCGCTTGCAGTATGGGGCCAAAAATAACAGTGCCCCGCCGCCTCCCTTTTTTTTTCTTTTTTCCTTTAATGCACTGATCAATACATAACATGGGCAACAAATAGGACGTTATATATCTATGGCATGACCGTGTAGAACGACAAAATCCATCACACCCATGATATTCGTTTTTTTTCGAAATATCCTCACTGCACTATTTCGAAAAACGTCTTTTTCGCTCCAGGTACTTTTTTTTTTCCTGAGCGCATGTCAACTTTGCATGCAACCAGTGGTGTTCTACATGGGCCTATGATGGGGCTATTTTTAATTTACAAAAAGTGGGTACGTAAAAATGAGTACGCGCAAGCTGCATGGGAAGCTAAGAAAGAACAGAATGAGGACTAGTCTGGTGAGGAAAACATACTCACCCAGCGGAAACGGAAGCGAAAAGGCATATATATGTATATACATATATATATGTATATATGAATTTATGATAGATTGCGAAAAAATGCCCCCCTCCATATCATATTGCACAAATGTAAGTTGCAAATTGGAGGCAATACATGCGTCGTAGAACGAAAGATCGCGAGGCGAGACATATGCACAGAATGTATCCATTAAGGGAACGGCCATTTTGTGGCCATTTGTAAAAACGACGAGTTTAAGTAGGCAATACTTTCCACTCCACATAGAAATTGTTTTTTCTTCCTTTTTGGGGCCATGCATGCTGGAAAAAGGAAAAAAAAAAAAAAAAAAAAGCACCAAAAATTGCGGAATTCCGTAAATGCAAAATTTGGGCAAAAAATTAAAAACAAAATTTACGAAAATAAATTCATTTATAAGGAATGGTTTCTTACTTTTTTTTTTTTTTAATTGTTAAGTTTTCACGTAGAGAAAATTTTTTCCCCTTCTTTTAATTCCTTACTTTGATTCACATTTTGTTTTGTGTTATTTGAGAATTTACCTCCTTTCTTTTTAAACCTCCCCATCTGGTAAGACTCGAAAGAGTGGTAACATTCTTATTTTTTGCATACGAGCATGTGACATGCACAAACTGTTCACTCACTTTGCGAGTTGCCTTCTACAATCGCGGATATTGTGAAGTAACCCGCCGACAACTGACCAGCAGAAAAAAAAAGCCACATAAATATATACATTAAATATATATATTATATATTTATTTATATATTTTTATTTTGCGACGTGCGTACATTGCATGCCTTCTCGCTTTCCCTCCTGTTTGCGCAAAAATGGTCATGGACAAAATAACCGAGTCCGATGCAGACAAGAGAAAGGATGGGCTGACGATGGACAAAGGCGGAATTTTCGATAATTTTTTCGAATGCATGAATGAGCAAATGAACAGAATTGACAGATACCACGAGGACATGAGCAGAATGATGAATTCACTGAAAACTCATTATTTTAATGATGAGCTTTCGAAATATTTTCCCAGCAGGAGATCCCTCTTAGACTATGATTTCGGAAATGCCAGAAGCAGTGATATGTTTTTTGCCAAGCCCCAACTGCTTTCAATGGAAGGATTCAAAAAACTGCCACCAATGGATGTCATTGATAAGGACAGAGAAATTGAGATAAAAATAGACGTTCCTGGGTTGAACAAAGATAATGTACAGATTAATTTATATAACAGAAATTTAGAAGTTAGTGGAGACTTCCAAAAAACAGAAGAGACGAGGGATGATAAACAGAGGTATTACCTCAAGGAAAGATCACAGACGTCTTTTTATAGGTCCTTTCTGCTCCCTGAAAATGTGTGCGAGGACAATATTAAGGCCACCTTTAAGGATGGGGTGTTAAAAATTGACATTCCCAAGAAGGAGGGGCTTCCCGAGAAAAAAAAGAAAATCGAAATTCAGTGAATTGTCTCCTACTTGGGGACGATGCCAATGGCAATTTTGATTCCGTATGATTTTGTATTTATGTGTTAATTGTACTATAGTGTACATTATTTTTTTTTTTTTTTTATTTTATTTATTTATTTTTTTCTTTTTTACTGTGTATTAAACTACTATCCCTTTTAATAGCAGGTGTAACAGTTATTGATTACACGTTTTTTTTAGCTCAACATGATTGATAAGCTTTAAGGAGAAGCTGTGTAATTATTTTTTCGCCATTTTTTACAAACTTTTGGGGGGTTCATAAAATATATGCGTGGCGTTTGTCTCCATCCGTAAATTCGTAAGGGTATTTTTCTGCCCATTTAGACTTCTACATACGTCAAACATATCGATTATGTTAAGGTGTGCAAAATTCGAGGTGAAAATGTGGGCGTAGGTGCAACAATTCGGGAGTTTCAAATGGAGGAGAGGTGGGGAAACACCTTTTGAAGTATCCAGAAATAAAAAAAAAAAAAATAACAAATTGGAATAATATACCCCATTTTGAGGGTGCGGAAAGCAATTGCTTATTTTTTCGAAAGTGGCACGCAGCTGTAAAAGGAAGCACGCGAAGGACTATACAATACATATGAGAAATTTGCACAACGGGGAGCTTCTATTTGGGGGATCAGATGGTGAAGCTGAAAAAATAAGCAAAAATACACAAACAAAAAAAAAAAGAAAGGTCATCTCTCTTTTTTCGAAAAGTTAGGCAGACTACTTTGTAGCATAAAAAAATCGGCCATTTTTTCCTTTTGGAAGATTTTCACTTTGGCGTTAATTTAACAATTGGATTTCGCGCGAGAGAAGATAAAGCCATTTTAGTTGCCATAAGGTTTTTTTTTCTTCTCATTTTTTTTCTTCCTTTTCTTCCTTTTCTTCTCTTTTTTTTTCTTTTTTTTTTTTTCTCTAGAGCTAAATACCTAGAAATTGGTCATAATTTTATAGAATGGCAGGATGAGCACACGGAATGAGGGAGAAGTAAAAGCGCTTAGCGGTTGTGTATTTATACGCAAGGTTATCTGTGACATATGTGTAATTAAAGAGAGTCCATGTGGTCGATATAAAAGAAAATAAATTATAAATACCATTCGCAAAATTGGTTAAGCGGAGAAAGGAAAGAAAAATTTGAAAAAGAAATACATTTTATGGAAATCGACATAGAGTTGCCAGAAACAGATCAACTTGATTTTTTCATAGGTGCCAAAAAAAAAAAAAAAAAGAAAATAGAAGCAAACTTACCTATTTTACCGCAACAAATTGTGTTATTACGCCTATGGAATGCATTTCCATCGAATAGTAGGAATAACCAAAAAGAGAGGCAGCATTTAAAAAAAAAAAAGAAAAAAAACTAAAATTCATACACCTACGTTTCGAAACGGTTTTTGTGCTCCACGAAGTAGGCACCTTTCTGATGTTGAAAAATTGTGCAGTGACGTAAACAAGCATAAGGATACACTCATATGAAACATGGGCATATATCATTGTGGCCTAATATAGGCATGTGTTCACATCTATGTCCTTAGTTTTACGTTGTGCCACGCTTCGTTGACACCTTTTTTGTTCCCTCCCCTCTGAAAGGAGAATAAGAATCCTAATTAGACAAAAAGGGATATAAAAGGCTCACTGGTTAAACGTGCTGTGCGTGTGTAAAATTTTAACATCCATGCAAAAGTAGCAGTACTACCCTGAATTTTTCACACTATCGATAAGAGTTCACGGGAGGATTTAATACCATTCTGTATGTATAAATCCTTTGCAGCTGCACCGGGGGAAAACACTGCGCTCATGTGATTAGCCTGTCGTGAGTGAGATCTGCCTACGGGTTTCTTTTGTGGGCTAAACTGGGAAGCAGCAAAAGAGCCAATTAGCAAGTTGCATATCCGCCAAGCTGGCAGGTTGCCGAGTTGCTGAACGGAGGCTGCCCAGAATGGACTCAGAAAACGAAGTCGTAAAATTGCTACTACGTGTGGGGCAGAAAATTAAGAAGGACGCGGAGCAGCTGAAGCCATTTGTCAAAATCATCGTGGAAGATAACTGGCTTGATTCCCTGGAAAGTTTGAAGAATTTAAGGGAAGATGAATGGAATAAGCTAAAAATACCCATACGGTTGCTCGACGAAATTAAGAACGAGTTGGGGATTACCAAGGACGATGATAAAAGTGCAAAACATTGTGATAATGATCTGCCAAACGGCCTGGGAAAAATTGGACCAAGTGAAAAGAGGACTCCCAGGGAGTTAGGACATCAAAATGGTGACGAAATATCCAACTTTAACAATTTAAATAAGCGACACAGTTTAAGCAATTTGCATAAAAAGCTGAAGAAAGGTGACATGAATGAATGCGCGAATAGCCACCAAGCACTTCAAGAAGATTGTGAACTGAAGAACCAAAGCACCAGAAGAATTAGCACATCAGGTTCGACCAATGTGGATGACAAAAACGTGGATAGAGGGAAAGGCGGAACAAGCAGAAGTGTAAAAGTGGCAGAAAATGGGGAAGGAATAAAAAGTTCATTTATAAAATATGATAAGGACAAACTAGAGAAAATTATTGAAAGTAACGTTACAGAGATTCCCAAAGAGGAAATTTTTTACTTGTCCTATGATGATGAAAATTACCCCTGCCGTAGTTATTCAGAGGAGAAAACCGATACAATCAAAAGCATTAACGAAACGGAGAAGCTGAAAAGAATTAACATGAATGATTTAAAAAGTCTCATTCCAATTTTGTGCAGAATTGTAAAAAATATTTTAATAAATCCAAATGCTATGAATACAAGAATTTTGAAGTCTACCAATGATATAATGAAAAACAAAATATTGATACATCAAGAGGCCAGAAATTTTTTACTCTCCATAGGCTTTGTCGAAGTGCACGTATTTTACGTGATGGAGAGAGTAGACACTTTGTTGTTACTATGCATTTATGAAACTTTGCAACATATCGCCAAGGATTCCATAAAAATTGATAGTCCTCCCAAGGCTGCCTTTGACCCCTTTAAATCGAACATTGTCTGTGTGGATACCCTAAAGAAGGGCAGAATAAAAAGCGATGAAGAAATAGACAAGCTTCTACGCGAGAAGAAGCAGCAAATGGAGAAACTGATGAACCAGGCCGTCGACTTGAATCCCAAAATATACCGCTTTCAGGCTAATGCACCTAAAGGTGAAAGCTATAATTCGTCAGATTCGGAAAGGGAAGAGCGATCAGAAGATTTAGCATTTCTTATCCCCAATATTGGAAACTTGTTCAAAGAACACACCTTCAAATCGAAGACCAAACTGGAGTTGGAGAAACTGTCCACCAGAAAGGTTTATTCAAAGACGGTTTTGAAAATATTGTTCCCTGATTCTTATGTCCTTGAAATGTCCTTTTCGGCTGGAACGCCAATACATGAGGTGAATGAAAGTATAAAAAAGGTAAGCCAAAAAAGGAAGTTCTCACGACATGGGGAAAAAACAAATTGGGAAAACTCCTTTTTTAGCCTACCCATTAAGGAGGAGGCAAAAAAAAAAAAAAAAAAAAAAATTACATTTATGTCTGTCCCATTTGTTGGTTAGTTTCCCCTCTCCCTAGGCTATTTTTCCATTTCGCTTTTCACGAAGCTACGCATTGTATGACTTTCCCCATTTCATGCAACATTTCCGTGTGTCACTTTTCCTTAACTGCTCCTGTTAGTTCCTGAAGGCATCTGTGGCGACGAAGAAATGGTTCATCTATGAAACTCCGGGGATATGTAAATTTGACCCGCAGAAAAGGCTGTGCGATTGCAACCTGATTCCATCTGCCCTGTTGAGATTTAAAGTAGATCCTGCGCAGGATGGCGAAGCTCACAATTCGTTCTTATCTGATGCTGCCATCGCCAAGTATTTTGTCAAATCGTGAAAGGGAGTACCGGACGGGATTGCCAAGCGGAGGTACCAACAGGCAGCATAAGAAATGCCCACGTGACGAATGGTAAATTGGGAAGAACCTTTTTTTTTTTTTTTTTTACTTCCCAAAAGCTTTACGAATTTATGTTCTCCTTTATGGCACTTTAGGTACATGGCATTTTAGCTTTTCCCATTTTAATCACTTCTTGTGTTTCTTCTTTTAAAGCATAAGAAAACGTATTTTTCTGTATTGTTCGAATGGGTTATTCAGCCCTTTCTTCCCCTTTTTGAATTTCCTGTCGCTGCACCAAAATGAGTAGTAGGGCTTTTACACATCAGTGTAATGTGTCATTTCTGCGTAGCGCTTTAGTTTTTATTCACCGATGGCATTATGTTTAGTTGCTTCGCTTTAAGAATGGCAAACTCGGAAAGAAGTGAGAAGGGGTGGACGTGGCAAAAAGGCGAAGTGACCACTTCGCTTAAAGCTTACTTGGTTACGCGTGGCCTTAAGAAAGGGGGCTGCATTTCGTCACAAAGCGAGGCAGCACACAAGGTAAACAAAAATTCGCTTTGCACAGATAAGCGAATCCGTCTAGTCAAAAATAAAGTAGTACAATTTCTGGAAAATATTTTGTGCCGAGGCAGTTTCGTAATTATTATTATACATTTCATAGTTCAGATAAATATTCTCCATTTTTTTATCATATATGTGATTTTTCTGTGCAAACAAAATTTCGAACTCCTTTTTGGACTTTTCAAATTCGTTTTTTCTTTTCCATTTGTCTATTATCAAGTATGTGTTAAAACTGTCCTCACCGTTATGTTCGTTATTTGTTTTTGAGAAGGTGGAATTTTTAAAGATGCTTGTTTCGCAGAATCCCTTGTGTTTTTTATTGATATCGTTAAAATGCTGCACCAAATTTAGTAGCTCCTTTTCGTTTAAAATGGCTGGCTGGGGGGTTCCCTTGGTGCTCGTAGCTGTGTTGTTTTTGTTGTTTTTGCTGTTTTTGTTGTTTTCGCTGTGGAGGTGCTTGTCTGGGCTCTTCTTATCAGAAATGTTTACTTGTCTAACTACGATTATATCATGGTTGTTCCTAACCCCATGCATACTCAATTCGTTTTGCCGATATAGCCTGTTCAAGTTCCACCCGATTGTGCTGCTTATCAGTACTGTAAGTAGGGAGCCTTTATATTTTTTCATTTTGCGCATGAGTTTATTCGGTCCAGCGAGGGGTGAAAGGCACAGGGTTATATGCGCCCAGCGAGCACATGATGTATATGGAGGGGTCGTGGCGGTGCATGTAAGCATATATATTTATATGTGCATATGCATGCGTGCTTGTGCGAAGGTGCAAAAACCCTTAGCTGCTTACGCGATGGACGAGTTGGATGCGAATGTACACGAACATATTGGAAGACCAATTGTCGGAAAGATTCCCAATTGAGCATGCCTCACGTGAGTTACAAAATGGGCAAATATTACGAAACACCAGAGTCGTTATTCATGATGAAGTGCGGGGAAAGGACCCTTCTGGGGATGAAAGAAAAAGTGTCTTTTTATTTTGTTAATCTGGAAAATATGCATACAGAACGTTAAATGGGTTTGTTTCATTTATTCTTATTTTCTTAATGTTGCATTGGAATTTCCCGTCCGCTGCGCAGAAGCAGTACGGTTTTGTTTGACGCACAAAAGGGAATATATATATTTTTTCTTCTTTTTCATACATTTGCGTGTGAGATATGTATACATTTGAGGATACTTTTATGTTCCTTCTTTTGAGTAGGCGACAACTAGGGCGAAACCATTCATGAAAGATGAGCCGAAGTGGAAAGCATTAAATGGGGCCTCACCAAAATAAGCGTTTGTAAAGGTCCTACAACGTTGACTCTTTTTTTTTCATGGCTGTTTTGGTGTCACGTTTGCCTTTTTTTTTTCGTTTCATTTGTTACTTTTCATTTTTTTCGCACGGAAAAATTTACGTGACGGTAAACACCATTTTGTAGAAGCTACGCCGACGTAATCATATGTATGCAAAGCGGAGAAGGGGGACTTTTTCTTGATCAAACTGGCAAGAAGCAAAACGGTAAAGGGAAAAAACGGCAAGTGCGTGATCCAAGGATGGTCCACCTACCGGAACAGTGACACCCTAAGGGATACACCATTATGAACACATGTAACCCCTATGCGAGTTCTTGTAACCCTTAAAAATGAAATAAATAAATAAAGTAACTAGAATAAATAAAATAAATAAATAAAACATATTCTTTTGAGAAAAATCCACTGTCGCGCTCTTGTAGCTGTTTATCCCCTTTTAAAATGTAGTTATTTTCATCTTGGGGGTGGCAAACATTATCACCATTTTGGTAATGGCAAGAAGGGAAAATAAAAAACGCAGCAAAGATTTGGGCAACATGGATATTTACACACACGCATAAGGAGCAGCAAAAGTTTAATCCTTTTTAGCGAAGCGTAGCCAGCGCAATCATGGCAAGGCACAAGTGGCAAGTAAATGGCATGTTGCACATTACACTTGTGAAATGACAATGGGGAACTTCGTAGAAGCCAACACGCGGATGCCCGTGCATATTGTTTTGGATTACCAAATTGCAGACATGCTGGAAGAACACTTGCATGCTTACATGGGGCGCGGAGTGAAGAGTTTTTAATTTTTCTCTTTTACTCATTTTTTTCATATTCGCGTATTCCCAATATTCCTGTTGCTCTCTTTGATGCCCTTCACACTTGTGCATGCGTATTACACGTATGACCTGAAACATTGCTTATCATTTTATATGTGTATGTTTACGCGCTTGTGCACCTGAACATTTTACACATTTTCCTCCTAGCCCAGTTTGCTCATTTGCCCACCTTGGTAATTGCACACGTTAAAATTGCTTGCGCGCACATACAGTTTGAGAACATGCCAAAAGGCGCTTGGGGTGACGCAAAAAGATATGCATTTACAGATGTGTATATACTTAAGCAATCTTTTTTAGAATGTTGCTAAACAGGACTTAGTTTCTTCTTTTTTTTTTTTCCATATTAAATGTATTGTTTTTGCATGGCACTTTATCTGGGTTATTGGGGTTATTTATCTCTTTTAGTTACCCTGACGAATATGGCCACCCACCGCGTTTCATTAAAGTAGTGTACAAATGCAAAAATTAGTGATATTCGTGGAATGCCAGCTTCCCGTGAGGTTCGTGACATGCCTGCTTTTTGTGACGTGCCCGATTTTTTGACCTTAGAGGAGCCTCCTCATTTCTGTGCGCTGAAAGGGAAAGAACCTTAGGGCCACGCTAGCATGTACATGCATGTGCATACACATGAGTGCACAATTTGTTCATCATGTTGTTATAGCCCATTTGGCTAGATTCTCGTCCTTTAAGATTATGCTTTAGAATATTTTTTTTTCTTTTTTTTTCTTTTTTTTTTCTTTTTTCTTCTTCTCCATTGTTGCTTCTCCTATGCGTCTTGTTCTTTCCCCGCTGGGTAGCTTTTTTGTCCCATTTTAGTGAAATTTTCTACAACTTTTCCCTGTACACACTTCTCGCTTCCTTCAAAATGTCTTATGCATCCTTCGCTTTGAAGGACAACGGCCAATGCCTAAAGCGCAACTACGACTGCGACGAGCTAGATTTCAATGACGATGATGACATTGTGAACATGACAAGTTTCGAAAAAAACAAGTATGAATACAGCCTGAAGAAGAAGATAATTAACCGTTATAAGAAAGAGAAGGATGAGCTGGAAACTTTTTCGAGGAGGGACAACTCGGTAAATAACTCCACAATTACAAATAGGGAAATGTATTCTCTGAATGACGACAACACGGAATTGAAAGCCAGGATACGTAACTCGCTGTGCAACACCAACAACAACACCAGCTGTCATAGCAATTACGACAATCATAGTGGCAACGACAGCGCCAACTATAACAGTAATTACAACCTCAACTACAACTTGAACATGGATTCCACGAAGAGGGAGTCCAATCTTAAACTGGAGGGAATACTACACGAAAACGATTATCTAATTCAGCTAAGCAAATTAAAAAGACACGTCATAATAGAAATTTTTGGTGGAAAGTGCTTCATAAGGGAATATCTATGCACGGAGTTTTTGAAAAGAGTGAAACAATGTTGCCATATAAATTATATAAAACAGAAGAGTGGATTGATAAACTATCGAGACTGCAAACAACTGCTCGCAGAAAATAACAATATAGCCAGCATAGAAGCCCGGTTAAATGCCATACTCGTATCCCTGCCCCCGTTAACATGCATCATTTTACACTCTAGTGTGTTCCTAGTGATAAAAGAAGATTTAATTCGAGATGATCTAATTAAGAAGCTATGTAATGTCTCCAAAAGATATACCCATTTGTACAAAGTTGACACCAAAAATATGGAGAAAAGACCCTTTGAATTTAGTGCCCTGGAATGTGTTTTTTCAAGTGCCATTGAACATTTAAATGCAGAAATGAAACTCTTAAGTAAAGAATTTGCAGACATCAAATTTACCTTAAAAGTTACCAATTATCAGGATGTGCAGACGAATTTGCATAACTTAAAAGAACCAACCAATATTTTAATAAATAAAGTGAATTCCTTCATTAAGGCTTTTCACGAAATATCCGAAAATAATGCGGACCTGAAAAAAATGGAATTAACCAGGTGTTATTTTAACCCTATTAATGGGGAGGAAGACAATAAAGAGTCAACGAATCAGGACCTGCAAATGCTCTTTGAATATTTTGACCAGGAACTTCATCAGATACACGATCAGGTGAAGCACTTATATGAGTTAATGCAAAACTTGGAGAACAAAATGGCATCGGATTTGTCTCTTTCTAGGAATAATTTGATACGCATGGACATAGTCATCAGTTTAATTAATTCCGGCTTCGGCATAGGAACACTCATAACAGGTTAATCATGGCGCGGTTCGGTCGCCTTTTGAGGAATTGCCTTAATTTTGCGCGCCCATATGGGGCGTAAGGCCGTAGCGACGTAGAGAGCATGGAAAAGTGTCGCCTACCCACTGCGCGCATATAGCTCAGGACGAACGAGTTATCTCATTTTACTCGCTTTTTTTTTTTTTTGCGTTTCTTTTGCAGGAGTTTTTGGAATGAACTTGAAAATAAAGCTTGAGGAACACGAATTTGCCTTTGTCTACGTCACGGGGCTGGTCATTTCTTTATGTTTAATAACTGTAGTCATGTCTGTTTATTTCTTTAAGTGTATTCGAATTTAGCTGAGTTGGAGCGAGGGGTGAACTTACTTTTGAAGTGCTAAGTAGCTGTTGGAATTGGTAACTTAAGCGCCTCGTGCGTGTGCGCAAAGGCGGCATATAAAGGTGTGTGTGTAAGGATATGCCCCTGAAGGGGGGGGTGTGCAAGTGTGCCTATTTTTAACCGTTCATATGTGCCTATGCGCATGTACCGGTATGCACGTACCCGCGCGAAGGAACATGTACTTATGCATACTCGCTATCACAGAAGCGAGGGGACTCCCCTCCTCTTATCGCTTTAGCGGTAAAAGAATTGGGCACCATAATTTAAATGCTCCCGTAATAGGGAACTTTAACATTTTATCATTTTAATTTTTTTCTCTTATTT
>NW_008481860.1:155755-179446 GCF_000524495.1 Plasmodium inui San Antonio 1 | reverse complement strand
GACTTAAGCAAGTAACTTTAGAGTGAGTTTTTAATAAATAAAAAGATAAGCATATTTTGTTTCTTACTCATTCTCATGTGAACTTAAGAAATGCTCTTAAATAGTGAGAGAAAGATATCGTAGCGCGAAAGAAATGTGCTATGATATGGGGTGAACGGACATGAGGAGTGTGCCGAGTGAACAGCCGGCAGTCATTCGACGAGTGTCCCCAGAGATCTGCAAGAGGCTGCGCCGAGTGGTCTGTGTGAATTGGCTTGCATGAACTGGCTTGCATGAATTGGTTTCTATGATTTTATTTGTACGCTTCGGCATGGTTGAGCTGCCTGTTGCGGCGAGCCCAATACCCACGGGCACCATTACTTAGCCCCGAAATAGCCTCTGCGTGCAAGTGTATAGGCAGCTGTGCTAACATGAAATTGCTCGTGTTACTCCTCATAGCGAGAATGCTTTTGTGCAAAGTTAACAGTTGCATGAGAAGAGAATATGCTTATATAATACCCCTTATGCAAAAGAATAAATTCTACAGGCGCAAAACAAATTTCAACGTTAAAGTTTTCACCAACTTTCGAAACAGTACATCGAATAGACGCAGCGGTTTTTTGTATGCTCATTTTAAGTTTTAAAAGAGAGAAAAAGTGATGAGAGTGCGAAATGGGGAAAGCGCCATTTCCTCAGCAAGTGCCATTGACTTGTGTCTTGTGCATGCGGAGCAGATGAAAAAGAAATATATACATATATGTATATGCATACATATATATACATATGTGCGTGTGTGTCCTTGAGGATGTAGAGGCATCCATGTTCTGCCCATTTTAACACATCGAGATGCGTACAAGAGCGTGCTTCCATACACGTACAACCGTTGCTGTGTGTACATCTGCACGCACCCCTCTGCGTGTAGAACGATTAACCACTTTGGTTTTTTTGACTTTTCCTCCTGTGCAGGAAATGCCTGCCCTTCCCGAACAAAACAATGGATGAGCAGAAGGAAGAAACGGACGTTAAGGAGGAATCCAAAGTGAAGGAAGAAGAGAAAGAAACAACGAAGAGAAAAATAACAAGTGATGGACACACAAGAACGAAAAAGGCCAAAGGGAAGAGCGAAAATGATATAAAAAAAGGGTCCCTATTTAACTGCACCGTTAGGGAAGATGACAAAGTGAGCGATCTGACATCACCCAAATTTAACCCCGTACATTTTGATGTAAGTAATTTATACCTTTCGCAAAAGGATAAAGAAAAACACAAGTTTAAGGATTCTTTATTGTTCACTTTTCTGACAAATACATTTAACCAAATAGAAGAACTAAAGGGAAGTGGAACTGGTAGCAAGAAAAATGTAGCAATTATCTTGTCCAATGTTTTCAGAGTTCTAATATACTACAGTCCCAACGATTTAATTCCAGCTGTGTACATAACGCTAAACAAAGTAGCACCTGATTATTTAAATGTTGAAGTAGGTGTAGGAGAAGCTCTCATTTTGAAAACAATGTCTGAGGCGTATAGTAGAACTGAATCAAGCATAAAAAAGGATTTACAACAAATTGAGGATCTTGGCATAATAGCAGAAAGTTGTTCTTGCAAAATGAGAACTATTTTTCCTTTGCCTCGTTTGACTATCCAGTCAGTATTTAATGAACTGAAGAGTATACCAAATTTGAGTGGTTCTAATTCGCAGCAGAAAAAGAGAGAGGTAATTAAGAAGCTGTTGGTGAGTGCGAAAATTACTGAAGCGAAATATATCGTTCGTTTTTTACAACAGCGATTGCGAATCGGAGTGAACAGCGCTACCGTGTTGCAGGCCCTGTCCTATGCATTTATTTTAACGCGTCCGTCCATTCCGGAAGAAATTGTACAAAAGGGTAAATTGATGAACGAGCAATTGCTAAGCGGGAAGGGAAATGTAAGTGGGGAGGATGGCACTGTTAGCGACAGCACAACGGAGGATGACAAGAATAAGGTGAAGGGCGAAAAAGGGAGGGAAGTGAAAGTAGAGAACCAAATTGTGGAGAGTGCTTCTACCATAAAGAAGGAAAACGAAAATCAAAATCAGAGCGTTCACGACCAGTTCGACTTCGATGCGCTAGTCCAGTCCATCAAAATAAGAAACGAAAAAATAAGCAAGCCGAATTTGTTCTACGAGATAGGGAAGGAAGGAGACACTCGTTTGCTACCCATATTTAAGGAGTTAAAAAAAACCTACTGCGAAATGAATAACGATTCGGACATTTTTGAGTGCATGGAAAAATCACTGAAGAGCGCCCTCTGTGAGCTACCAAATATCGAAATTATCATTCAGAATTTGTTAAATGGAGATGACATGAACACGTTAAGCAAAAAGTGCACAGTCAAAGCGGGGCTACCTGTGCAACCTATGTTAGCCAAGCCGACGAAAGGAATACAAGAAGTACTCGACCGTTTCAACAATGTGACATTCACGTGTGAGTATAAATATGACGGAGAAAGGGCTCAAATACATTACATAGATAAGAACAATATAAAAATTTTTAGCCGAAATTTAGAAACCATGACAGAGAAATATCCAGACGTTATTCAAATAGTGCGGGATCAAATTATCAGCGGTGCTACAGATTGCATTATTGATAGCGAAGTTGTGGCCTATGACATAGAGAATAAAAAGATATTACCATTTCAGGTGCTGACCACAAGAAAGAGAAAAGATGTCGACATTGAAAATATAAAAGTTAAAATATGTCTGTTTCCGTTTGACCTGATTTGTTGTAATGGGGTGCCCGTTATTAAAGAGCCGCTGGAAATTAGGAGGAAACTTCTGTATTCATTACTGAAATGTAAGGATGGAGTGCTGTGTTATGCAACGCACTCCGAAATGAACAATATAGAAGACATTGATATATTTTTACAAGATGCAATTGAGAATAATTGTGAAGGGCTAATGGTGAAAACGCTGCTGGATAATGCGTCTTACGAACCATCAAGAAGATCATTAAATTGGTTGAAGGTCAAAAAGGATTATATAGAAGGACTATCTGACTCGGTAGATTTAGTACCCATAGCGGGTTATTATGGAAAAGGAAAAAGAAGTGGAGTGTATGGTGCATTCGTTTTAGCCACCTACAACTCAGAAACTGAAAATTTCCAAAGTGTATGTAAAGCAGGCACCGGTTTTAGTGATGAAATTCTTGGCTCATTATACGAAACTTTGAGTGGGAAAATTATACCAAGCAAAAAATCCTATTACGAAGTTTCGGATAAGTTAAATCCCGATGTGTGGTTTGATGCACACTACGTATGGGAGGTAAAAGCGGCCGACTTGTCTCTCTCACCTGTGCATACTGCAGCCATCGGGGTTTATTCGGATGACAAGGGCATTGGCTTGCGTTTTCCCAGGTTTCTGAGGCTCAGGGAGGATAAGAATGCGGAGCAGGCCACCACATCGCAACAGATTGTTGATTTGTACGAGGCACAGTTCACGTACAACAAAAATAAAAACAACTTTAATGAGGAGAGTGAAAGTGAATGAGGAGGGGGATATCCTCCTTGGAGGAGGTGGCTCGTATGTTTTTAGGGAGGAATGTCGCCGAAAATGTGTGCCCGTCTAATTGCTCCTGCTTGGAGTTTATACCTCATAGGAGGAATCAAGTCCCCTGAGGGCGTAGCCACACCCATGTCAGCACATTTACAAATACGTACATTACACGTCAGCGCAGAAACGAATTGTTTGCGTACGCCCATAGGAAGTTGTCCTGTGTTTATTTTGGCCAAGGCGGGAACTGTAGAGGGGTAACAAGGAACTGTGGCATTCATTTCTGTGTCATACGGGTGCTATCAGCATAGCTGCTTGCATCCATCATGCGAATCTTATGTACCACATGGGCAACGTTACGTGAACGCATTTTTGGAGTTCCGCCCGTATGCCTCAAAAATGGAGAATATTCCCCCTTATTAAAAAATGCAAGTTTAGTTCTTTGCATCCCATTTGTCTTATTCTATCGCATTTTCCTTTATGGTATTTTCTTTTTCCTTTTTTTTTGGCGCATTATCCGTTCAGCAGGTTTGTATTATATGTCATTTTCCGAATGAATTTTTCCCCAGAGAAATTACTCACGAACTGGCGCAGGCGTTTGTGTATATATCCCCTTGGCAACAAGTAGCTAGCTCCTCTTTCATAACGTTCTTCGCATCGCCATTTGATTACATATACTTAGTGAACATAAAAGAGGAATGCGTGTGGTCTAATTTTTTTTTTTTTTTTTTTTTATTTGCTCCCGCATACTAACTTAGCATATTTATTGCCTGAAAAGATCTTTTAAATACGGCGCAGGGTTTTAAAAAATATAATGCCCCGTTTGGTGTCTCTTCAATTATTGGTACGTTGGAGGGAGGACGAGGTACAGCAGAGTCTGCTGCTAGGCGTTTGCTTGACGCATGAAATCATCGTGTGTGGGAGGGAAATATAGCTGCATGAAAGGCCTTATCTCACAATGGCTTTGAGGTTCCCTTTTGTGCGAAATTACTACGAGAAGGAGGTACGTAAAACAGCATATATGTGTATTTATATGCACGTCCGTTTTGTCTGTTTTGGGGAAGAAGTGAAACGCACTTCGATCTGGCGCACTCCTCAAACGTTTAAAATAAAAAATATTTTTCAAAAAAAAGAACGCGTTGATTTATTAACCGTGTTTTTCTTTTTTTTTTGGGGGGTTGTTTCCATTTTGCATAAACTGGTTGAAATTGCCAGAAGGTTAAGGACAAAAAGAAGTAGAAAATGAGTGGCGAAATAAAGATAAGAAGACTACGCGTGTAAAAATTCGCACAACGATGGATATGTGAACGAATACATGCGTTGACAGAAGTGGGAAAAAAAAAATTATCCATTGACGCAAGACGTACAAGTTTATGCGCCATTTTGCGCTTGTTATATTTGAAGGAGAAACCCCGTTTGGGGAATTTCTAAATTTATTTATCATTTTTTTTTTTTTTACTTTCTGTGAAAAACTTCTTTTACCGCTCATTATCATTCGTCCATTTTGAACTTTCTGCCGAATGATGTAACACAAAAATGAAACATGTGCAAAAGCATATTCGAGTTAGCCAAATTTAAACTGGCAAAGGACATTTTTGTGAACAAAAATGACTGTTCGCGCTGACGTCGAGTTATTGTGTGCATGTGGATATGCCTATGTACACATGCCTATGTGATGAACTACACATACGCGTGACTCTCCGTGTCAGCAAAAATTAAACACCTCTGGAATGACGAGGAACGAAAAGAGAAAAGCGTGGAACAGCAGTGAATTAGTAACCGCATGTGTTTTTATTGTACGTGGTTATCCATGTGTACATAAAGGCAATTTTTTTTTAGTGCATATGAAAAGGTGAAGATTTTCCGAGTTGCATTTATTTGCCAAGCGAATGACAAAAAAAAAAGAAAATTGAACACATTAAATGGTTTGGAAATGTTTTGCTATGACGCATCCGCATTAAGTAGCTCACGAGTGGACCTTTTATTTTTTTTATTATTTTTTTCGTTTCGAATTTAAATAAAGCCTTTTGTCTGCCAAAGCGGTAACTAACCTTTTGAACCACATCTATGTATTGAATCCAAACGGATCAGCAGAACGTCTGAAGAAATACAAACCTAGACAATTCGTGGAGGGGTATTCCTCTTCACCCATTTGAGAATATACTCCCGTGGGTGCTACGGTTGATGGTTAGCCATATACGTAGACACACTCAACACGTCGACACGGAGAATTGAAAAGAATGAAAAAGCTGGGAGTTAAGACGAAAGCGGGGGCCAACCTATCGAGGATAAATGAAAATGAAAACCTTTTTAAAAAGCCCATAGAATTTAACAAGAACTTAAGAAGGCTTTCCTTTTTAAATAACAGAAATAATGATGCTAATCAGAAGGATCATCTGGACAAGTGTGACAAAACGAAGGTGAAAGAAATAAATGACGTTTTTAAAAACTGCATGGTAGCACTGTCCCATAATAAGATATGCACAAGGAATGCATTCGACATAAGGATTATTGATCACTTGGAAGATTTAGTGAATTTAAATGATGAAGAAATCAATGAAGAGCTAAACGATGAAATGTTGGAAACGGGGGATTTTAATCTGTCCTTCACAAGAGCGTCCAAAGCGATCGAGGGGGCTACGAAAGTGTATGGATACAGAGTAGAAGCCATCTATGACCAGACATACAATTTTTTAAGCAATATGAATATAGCAAAGCAGAGCGAAGTGAATGAAGAATTGATAGAAGAAAAAAAAAATGTGAACGAAATCTCGAATAGAAAAATAAAGAAAAGGAAGTTAGAATTTTTGCAGGAGTCGTCCACTTTGGCCAAGTCGTCCGACATTACCATGGACTCGGTTACCGTGTCAAATATATCGGTCGACACCTTCTTTTTAAAATTGAACAGTACGTATGATCACTCATCCGGCAATAGTTATTTGTTGCCGAACTTAATTTTGAATAACGATTTGTCTATACAGTTTGATGGAGACATAGACGCGTGTGAATATAAGAAGAGGAAAAAAATGGACGAGACCACTGAGGAAGGGGTGGATGAAGACACGGCTGCTACGCAATCGGGTGGCAAATCGCTCCTTATGGTGCGAAGTAGCAGCAGCCACGATAGCGACTGCAATGACGTAATGGTGAAGTGCTACAAGAAGAAGTTGTTTCTCCATTCTGACGTATTGAGGGATATCCTCCTCGGTGCGGGAAATGAAGACTTTAACAGCCTGAACATTTGCCCCGAGTTGGACTATTTTAAGGCAGAAATAAGTAAGCACAAAATGAAGAGATCGGATTCGAAAGAATTAGAAGATGGCGAGCATGGCAACGAGGATGAAGACGACGACGATGATGATGATAGTCATAGGTATGACTATAACTTGAATGACGTGGAAAATATAAGTATGAATAAAGGGGACTACTACGGGGGGGAACGTGCTAAAAATAACTTGGCATTAAGTCTAGGTGGAAATCTGACAATGGATAATTTACTAGACGACAGCGATTTTAATAACGCAAGTGTGGGTGATGGAAGGATGCTGAACAGCAGTGTAAACAACAACAGTATGAATTTGAATGATTACAAAATAGAAGATTTGAACATAGAAAATGTGATGCAAGAATCGCTAGCTTTTGACAATATGAATTTAAACGATTCGGTTGGAAATAATTTAAATTATTCCCAAAGCATTTTATCATTTCAGCAAGGAAGTAACACAATGACGGGTCTTCCCTTACCAGAACTCATGAAGAGTGAAAATAAAGATTTCAGTCTAATGAACTCTCTAGGGGGGAACGTCGCCATGAGTACACAAAATAGTTTCTTTTTTAAAAACCAAGGAGGAAGTCCCACGAGAAAAGGTCTAATAGCAACCATTCCAGATGACGACACTCTCTGGAACCGCAATGTCATGACTTTCGAAAACAGACTTAAAGCAATAGACGTAAATAACAAATTTAATTACCATTATTATGTTCCTAGTAAGCTAATGGCTCATGGCAATTTTAGGAACCTAATGGATATAGCTAAAGGGACTCTTAAGAACAAGCACATGGTACTACACTCCGTAGTACAGAAGAAAGTAAAGGCTTCCTTCGATGTGTCACTTATCGATTTTGAAAATCTGTATAAAGAAATAAATGACGTAGAATTATCTACGTACGATTTATGGAAGAAGGAAAAAAAGAAATACGTATCGAATGCTCTTTTTTCCATCGATCAAACTTCCTACATATTTGAAACGAAGGATAACTGCATTAATTGCGTCAACACGGTTACGGATAGAATTATGAAGTTTTCCAAAGCGGCAATGATCGCACCCAGTGACTACAGTGGCGACCTTAAATTAAATGTCGTTCTGAACGAAGTGAACTCCGATTTTGTGACAAATGATATGGGACAAATAAACTACGCAGAAGAAAAAAATATGGAATGCATGTTTCCAGAGCATATGGATGACCACCAGGATTGTCACATGCAGGAAGGGCTAAATGACGCCATCGATAAATTCTATAACATGGATTTTGAGGATATATGGCAGAACGAAAATGAAAATCATTTATCCAAGCAGGGCAGCAAGAATGAGAATGCATCTGCTCTGCAGCTGCGCCAAAGTGTTTCGCGCGGCAGCACACTTGGAAATGCGAACATGGAAAATGTAGCAAAATTTGTGGATGTCTCGAAAATAAAGAAAATTTTGTGCGACATTGTGAAACCCTCGGGGAAAGAGGCGAGTGACGCACAGGTTCGAGCACAGGGGAACGACCAGGTGAGTTAGTGGAGAGTTAGCGCAGGGGTAGCGCAGGTTTAGCCCAGGGTTATCGGCGGAATTAGCGGCATCGATGCAGTAATGAGTGTATACACCTAAACGTACACATGCGTGAATACGTTTGTACGAACGAACTAAAATTGCCCATCATTTTCCCCCTCCCCACATACGCTTAGATTGTTCCTTACGTTGAGGAAAAGACGACAACTTTTAAGGACATTATCAGCGCGGTAAACTGAGCCTTTCGTTGTGCATGCGTCGATGCGTATCTATATGCGCTGCCCCCCGTCTACATTTATGTGATGTGCTTACCACACGTGCATACGACCCCCCCAAATGCGTCCCCTTCCGGCAGACCAAATCAAAGATGAACCCAGCAGAGGTGAACGGCACATCCATCCATATGCTCTTCGTGTGCCTGCTGTACACGTGCAACGACCAAGGTAAGACATTCGAATTCAAGAGAAAGGCGAAATGAAAAAAAAAAAAAAACAGGCTGCAAATAAATGTATTCAAGGGTCATGTGTCTCCGAGGGGGGTATCCCTGGGGGGGTTCACATTCCGCAATTTTGCCATTCTTATATTTGCTTGTTCATGTTAGTTTGCACGTGACGCTTTAATGCAAGTGTGGTATTTTTTAAGCAGTTTGTACGCGCCAAATGTTGACATAATTCTTTTTCTTTTTTTTTACCTTTTAGAATTACTTCTGCAGAAGATACCAAACGAGGACAATTTCTACGTCCGTTACGGGCTGCCCTTGGAATACCACGTTAAGCCCGACGACATGTTGATGCTTGAAAATTGAAGGGACTAAACAGGTTAGCAGTGGGCCCAAAATAAGTACCCATATATGTATATAAATATTTTTCCCCCATTTCGCTGCTTTAAAGCGTGCCGCGCACAATTTGGTGTTTCTTTTTTTGTACGGGTAGTACACACAATTAGCGAAAGGGGGAAGGGGCTAAAACTTTGCACCTTTGCATCCCCCAAATTTCCATTTTTGTTAATCGCACGTATAAACACATTTTTTTTCTCGTTTGACTTAAAAAGGCCTTAAGAACGTTTTATAAGTTTAAGGACAATTGAAAACGGCGTGGCAGCTGCGACCGAATGGGCGGCAAAAATATTCAGAAAGTGAAATAATGATACTAATACGGATAATAATAGTAATAATGATAGTAATAATAATGATAGTAATAATAATAATAATGATAATAATAATAATAATATCCATAATAATAATATCCATAATAATAATAGCCATAATAATAATAGCGATAATAATCAACAGAGCATATTGTAACACATTTAATAATCATAATAGTAATGATCATTGTAGCAATGTGTTGGTGTGGCACATGAGACGGATTAACAAATGGGCGGGTGAGCAAATGAACTCGTCGAGGACTTCTTCATCGAGTAATCGATCAAATCTTTTCGTTCAAAAAGAACGTTTTGTTTAACACAGGAAATGATCATAAATCGAATTCAAAAAAGTTAAAAATATTCCTGTTTGATGTCGCCTTTTGCTTGTCTACATCGGTTCCCTTTGAGAATGAATTGAACACTGGGTTGAAAGGGGGTAAAGGGAAGTGCATGCCATGTGCGACGTTTTAAAAAATAAGCAGCGGGGGATGGCTTCAAAGCGGCGTAGATGCCAATGCAGATTCTAATGCAGATGTGCACACACACGAACAAACGTCAGCTCACATTTTGCATGCGCATTTTTCGATTTACTTTTCCTCTCCATGAAAGTCATTCCTTCCAAGTATGTTTGGTCCACCTGGTCATTATGTTTCATTAGATAAACCCTTCTGCGCATTTCCGCAATCAGCAGGAGCTCCTCCAGCTTCTCCACTGGCCATTCGTTTTCGGGAAGCCTGAGGGTATTACAACATAGAATTTGGAAGGGTGTAATATGTGGGGTAATTTTCCAAAAGGCTGCTCTAATTAACTATCATGCGAAGCTTTTGATTATTTTTAAAATCAGCGAAAGGTGAAAAAATACACATGTCACAGAATCGTTAAACTATATGTGAACGTCTTCAGGCACCCTTTGTTGATGATAGAGACACCTTTTAGTAGGTTATCCGACGGGTGATTATTTCTTATCTCTTTATGCTTAACATGTGGCATAATTCGGTTCCTAATTCAAAATAGAGATGGGTCAAATTTCCGACGGATGCTGCGGTCGCATCTGATAAAAGAGCTCCAGCCATTTCGTAACATTCGGGGAATTTTATTTTTACTAAACTGCTTCGGTATAGCCTCTTTGCGTAGAAGTATTCGACTAGTAGCTCATCAGTCTCGTTGATCTTTAGGAAGAGGTGTGAAGAGGGACGGCTATGACATGTGAATGTACGGGGCATACTCACACACACGTATTACGAATAAACCTTTTTTTTTCTACAAGTCATTTCAAAAGAGGAGAGAAAAAAAAAAAGCGTTTACCTCATCTTCTCTATATCCATTTTTGTGTTCCTCCTGGGCCCGCGTGTTTAGGAAGGACATGCCGGGTAAGACACAGCAAGGGATACATGGCACCTTCTAAACGGGTTCGTTCAAAAAGGGGATTCCAGTGTATGCAAGTGTGGACAGGCGCTGGTGTAGGCATGTATGTGCCCACATTCGCTTGTGCCACAAAGACATCGTTGCAGGAGGGGTGTCAACGGGTTCTATCCCTAACCATGAAGTCTAGATGACTGAAAGGAGTGTCATGCAGGTATATCAAATTTTTTAGTTCTTCTACTTTTTCGCTCAAAACAATTTCATTTTCCATTTTTTAAAAAAATGAGGAAATGTGTTATGCTTAAATAATGTTTATACGATTATTTCCTTTAGCCTTTTTTACACTTTGCTTATATTCTTTAAGAGCACGAAAAAAGGTAATGGAATTCGAAGAACATAGGCGCTCGCTATCTATAAGCGTTTTGTCACAAGAAGATTTTCTGCTACTCCTCACCTTTTTGTATCCATATAGCAGTTTTTTTAATTATATGTACATGGAGATATTACACTCTGACGTACTTTTTTTTTTTTTTTTTCCTTGCGCCATGCGCATTTGATTGTGAATTAGACAAACAGCAATTTCGATTATTATAAAAAACATTTTTCTTAAAACATTTTTCGTGAGCGTTCATCTATTTAGTATGAAAATGAACCACTTAGAGAAATAGTGCGGGGATTGCTCCTATATGTTGTTCTTTCTGATAGTAGTGGAGGGGCGCATTTCACGTTCAACTCTTTATGCCCTTATTGGATGCCATTTGTGTGTTATCGAGGTGTAGAGAATACCCATGTATGCATGAACATGCGCCTATCTATATACACGTGTATGTGTTCCAATATATATGAATACTTCTTTATCGACAGAGGGTTACCGGTTAAACCATCGTTCTCATTGAACAGTGAATTTTTTTTTTTTTTTCTTTTTAAGACCTTATTTGAGGAACACTCAGGATGGAACAGCGGCAGAAAACAGGTCTGTATTGTTAATTTGTTTTGCATTAGCATTTCTATTACGTAGGAAAAAATTAACAAAAGGGCTGACAAGTCGATTTTTGTTCAGTGATAGGCTAGCTAATTGATCGACTGATTGACTCCTCCACAAACTTGTTGCAAGGAAGTGAGACGAAGGTGCGCCCTAAATGTTTGGAAGCGTTCAAACTTTTTTCTGGCTGATTTTATATTCCATAAAAACTTGGGTTCACCGTTATAATGAAACGAGCGCATTTTGATAAAGAACAAAATTTTCGATGCATTATCAATATGAAGTTTAAGAATTCTTAACCTTTTTGTGCGGGAGAATTAAGCGATGAAATGAAGGTATCCTATTATGAATACGTGTAATTGTTCGGAAATATAACCCACGTGGGGAGTAGTCAAAAGTGTGCAAAAAATTATGTGATGCTTGTACGAAGGAAAACATATAGGTATATAGGGTACATAGTGCTGTCGTTTTTATTTTATTTTATTTTTCTCTTTTTTACCTACACATGTAGATTAAAAAATACGTTAAAAGGTGTACAACACGCATTTATATTTATGGTCATAAGGTTGTGCAAAGGGCTGTTTCGTTTTCTGTTTTGTCACTTTGTTATTTTCTTTTTTGTTCCCTTTTTTATTCTTATTTTACTTTTGAAGTTGACGTAGATTTTCTTTTTAAAATTTCCACGTCGATTTTGCTTTTAATTTTCACGTGAATTTTGCTTTTAATTTTCAGGTCGGTTTTTATGTTAAGTCAAATTTTAATTTTCCCTCTCACTTTTTTTAAATTAACACCCATTTAATTTCACCCCTTTAAAGTTCATCTTTGATGACGCCCCTTTTTTTTTCCTCCATTACAATTTTCATACTTGAAAAAAATGAGCAAGTTTTGTAGTATCACATGGAAAAAGTAACGCTACGTATGAATATAATTCCTATAAACATCCTTGCCCATGTAATAGACCCCACTTCAGCTCGCTGCATTTTGAACCATACGCATTCTTTTGATGCCACTTTGCGCGTATTAGCATGCCGGGTGTATGGCAAGCGTATGCCGAGCGTATCCCGAGGGTAGCCAAACGTAAGCCAGCGTATCCCAAGGGTAGCCAAACGTATGGCGAGCGTATGCCAAGGGTAGCCAAACGTATGGCGGGCGCATGCCAAACTTATGCGTGACACATACACAATATACATATTATAAGAATTTTCTTGGTATTTTCCCTGTGCAACTAGCCATGGCGCCATTTAATTAATAATGATACATTTAAAACCCCAAGTGAGGGTATTTCGCACTTCGGCCGGATTTTTATCGTATGAAATAATCTTTTTTAACTCCCCCCCAAAATTGTCATAATGGTGTGAGCCCTTATAATACTACGTAATGATTGCACATTACTGGTTTGGGGGAAAAAATAAAAGGAAAAAATTTCGAGTGTCACATGACACCCCTTGATTTTCTGCATTTTTTTATTTTAAACTTATAGATATATTTCTTTATTTAATGAGTTCATATATGTGAAGAGCGTAAATTTCTCTTTTTTTTTTTCTTTTACATCCTCGTTGCTATAAGTTGCTATTTTATGTACATAAGAAATTTCGCGGGAATTTTTTAAAGTTACATGGAAAATTATGTATCAAAATTGGGGGAATTTTATTTCTCTCTCTTTTTTTTTTTTTAATATATACACATAAGGGAACAAGAGAAAAAAAATTGCGTTTTTCCAAACTTTCTTGTGTTTTATTATTTAATATGAGCACCTCCCCATGTTGCGTAATTGTTTATGTAAACAAATGTAAAGTAAGGATCATTAAGTCAGTACGTGTACACGTAAAGGTACATATGCTCTAATGTATATACCCACTCCGATATGCATTAAAATAAAAATGTATTTGTGTAAATTGATGACAAACATGAATGAACAGCAGATATGTTTCACGAACATGTGAATATATGTTTGTTTTGAATCTACTCGAACTCCTCAAAAGTTTCGTATGTATACTGCTTCCTGATGCCTAGAGCGATGCATAAGGGGATGCATATTGTGAAGGACGGAATTGCGTGTACACTTCGCTGCGTATATTCGCTTGTATACTTAAGTACATTTTTGTCTCACCATGGTCCCTTTGTTTTGATTAAACTTTTATGTGCCAAAAAATATAAATAAATAGAAGGAAAAGAAAAAAATAAAAGAACGAACGAACACATTTTTTTCTGTAATGTTCTTTTTTTAACCTTCTTAACCTGTTTAACTTTTTTTTTTCCATTTGTTTTTATCCGAAAAATTCATGTGCTGTTTTTTTTGTTGCACTTTTGTTGTGCTACTAAGCATAAGCCTCCTTTATGCGCTGTACACCATTCTTAATGATCGTAATTTTTGCTATGTTTTTTACGCGGTTGCCTTTTTAAGTCGCCCTTGTGCTCTCACCCTCATAGTGACAGCTTTCGCTCGCCATCCTTTTTGGAATTCTCCGGAGCGAATGCCCGTTTGGGGCTTCCCCTAGTGACATAAATGTTCCGTTTCATTCTTTCTCTTTGGAAAATATGGACGGAACGAATTCAAGGTTGAGAGGACCGTAACTGATACGTTTGCAGACGATTATCAGCACTTTTCACAAATATCCATGTACATATATATACGTGCACGGGAAAACGTGGCGCTCGAGTGAGAAGACAGGTAGGCAGAAGGGCGCGCGAAAAAGGTATCCCGATTTTGGCGTCGATACACACGTTGATACCCAAGCAAAGACGTAAATGATTGTGCGGGGACAAGATGGAGGAAGCACTGGAAAAAGAACTGGTGATGAAGAGGTTCCTGCGAAAAAATGAAAAGTTCCAAGATGGAAGGTGTGCGAAAAAAAGGGCACACAGGATAAGAATGGCCCTGCTAGACATGAGCGAAAAAGAAGAGAACTGCTTTCTAATGGATGTGTACCCCTTAATCAAAAGTTACATACGTGATAGCGTCCCGTGCTATTACCGCAATAGGACGTACATTTTTCGGAAGAGTATACTTAACATTTTCTATTCCATGATACATAAATTTAAAAAAATAAAATACATCATAGAGATTTTTGACATTTGTTTGAATCTCATCGTGAAGCAAAATGAAGAACTCACAATTATCTGTATAAGAATAATTACTGAAATATGCAAGCTACATAAGAAGGATTTGATACTGTTCGACATTTACAAATATGTGAATGTTGTTTCTTTGCATATTCTGAAGGCCTTTTACAAGAGGCTCGTTGGTAAGGTTAAAAGAGGGAAGTTTCTCAAGTCGGCAATAAATGTCTATAGGAGAAGGCACAGAAAAGTTGGGTGCGTGCGAAGCAGTAGGGATTCCCTAAAGGTAGTTAGAGAAATAATATTCTCAAATTATGTTTTGATGAAATTATATCCGAATTTGTTAAAGAGTAATGAAGATTACGTCAAAATTTTGTGCAAAATTTTGTCCCTGATTCATATAAGGGACTTTAAGTATTCCAGACCGTTCTACTTAGAATATATTTACTGCTCAAGAGATATGATTTGTAAAACGTCGTACAGTTACCATTTTTGGGACACTCACTTGTCCATAGGGGAAAACGCCCCCGGGTGGAGCGATCGTTGTGAGAGTGTTTTATATCCACGTAAATTCGAAAGGGTTTACAGCTATTTGCTCGAGGATAGGACCGTTTTGGGGAGGAAATCCATCAGAGGCAATTCCCAATTTTGCCAGAGGGGGGACATTGATGTGTGCAATTTTGTTGAGAGTAACGCGCAGGATAACGTCCCATTGCCTTGCGAAGACGCGCGTATTAAGGATTTGGGAGTCAAGAAAGGGGACAAGCATTCCATTGATGCTTCTACTGATAAGACGCAGAAGGTTGATGTGAGTAAGAGCTCTCAGAAGAGCTCCAGAAACCGCTGCGACTACAATGCGCACATCGCTTACCTCCTAAATGATAATTACGGGGACGAGTTAGGCGCCCCATTTGGTGATACCCGCAGTGTGTTCTTTCGAAATCAATTCCAAACAGCAAGGAAGCAATTTTACAAAAATGTGAATTACGACAGTTACGAGATTGATTTGCTGAAGATATCAGAATTGTGGAGACTAAAGAATATGGTCGTGTACATGCTAATCTATTTTTTCAGCATGGATAAGATGAATAAATATTTTCATCTTAAAGAATTTCTTATAGAAAAAATTCTTCAATTTTTGAAATATGACACGAAGCATAGCATAGAAGAAGGGAAAATATTTATCCACCATATTCGGTTACTGTTACATGACAATTTTAAGGAAAATATGAAGCACTATTTGGCCCTTTTTGTAAATCCAAATACGTACAGGAGTTATTTAACGTATAAAAATGGTTGTCACTTAAATGAACACGTTTTTATCCTAATACATGACATTTTGCACTACTTTAAGAACCAACCTGTGTGGAATTATGAAGTCATTAAGAGTTGCATATCTGCTTACTCCTTGGTTATTATGAATAGTAAGAGCCTTATCTTCGTTCAGAATGTGTGTGTAAAGTTGCTAGTGTATATAATTGAAATTTTATTTGCACTGAAGAAGAAAAGCGCGACGTACTTTGCCCTCTATTTTGATATTCTAAATATTATGTTGCACAAGAGCGATTCGTTGAAGTGCGAATTGCATGGCCTCTATAGGAGGCGTCTCCACGCGAGTAAAGCGGATATGATCAGTGCAAAAGGGGGGACAAAGCTGGGAAGAGGCTCTCATATTCGTAAGAACAAGAAACTGGCGAAGAACAAATTTTGCACAGATAGAGAAAAACTGAAGTACGATTCAGATCATCTGTGCAAATTTGTTTTGTCGCGCAAATATTTTCTGGAGAACTGGATGAAAAAAGAAGAACATTTGGAAAAAATTAAAGCTCCTGCTAAATATTACAGTCATAGAAATGGAATCAAAAAGCGGAAGGCAGCATTAAAGAAAGCATTGCTTAATGATTACTACAAGTTGGAGGGAGCGCGCGACCTAAGTGGTCTCCTAGAAGAATATAAATTTTTGCTGTATTCCATTTATGACTGTGTAAGAAGCAACATATTTTATATTTATTTGTATTTTAACAAGGAAGCCATTATATGTAAGCTGGATGCAAATAAAAGGAGAAGAAGTAACATTTCAGAGGAGAAAACTTGTGACAATTTAAAACAGGAGTTAAACAGCAAGGGTCAATATGTGAGTAACTATTTGAACAGCAGGAGAGACATTTTGGGTAGCTCCACGGGGAAGGAAGCGGCAGTTAATGTGGATAGCCCTACCGTGGGCCGTGTAAGCGGACGTGACGATCCCGAAAACAGCAAGAATCCCACGAAACCCACAAGTAAGAGGAAAAGAATTAAAAGGAGCAGTAGTATAAGCAAGCGGAGGCGCCCCAGTGGTCCGAAGAACGCCAATCGAAGTGTAAAAAATGGAGAATCCAGTAATGAAGTAAAAAATGGTAACCCTAATGGGAGATTCACGTTTCAAACAAGTAATAATAATATTGCTTCCAATTTGGCGAGCAGGGTAAAGAAAGAATTTGGGCAATCGCTCAGAATAGGTCAGTATACCCGTAAGGCGGAAAATTCGAAATTAGCAGCGTCCACGAATTGGGCAGCATCTCTGAGGAAAACGCCTTTAAATGTGATTAGCACCGAACATGAAGGAAATAAGTATATAGCTTTGAACTATCTGGGGAATAACGATGATCTCCTTATTAGTAATTATAACTGCATTGTGAGTCGTGGCGACGTGATTCGTGAAATAAATGGAAGGACCGAATTGCCATGTGGTGTGAAGGATAGTTATCCATGTTACTACACAGTTGAAAATGATTTGCACAGTTATATGAATAAGTACAATAAAGAAAATGAGACACAACTGAATGGCCTTATATGTGGCTGCACTGTTGAAAAGGGAAACAGTTCGCATTTTTTCTTGCATGATCATAGCAATCGAAATGGTAAAGGAATCATTAAGGGGGCGCAAGGCGAATCTGTTAACGAAACACTTTGGGGTACGGAGGGTGATATTTTTGGCGAGAAAGCAAAGAGCATAAAAAGTCAATGCGTCAGCCAAAATGTCGTTATAGAAGATAGGAATAATCACAAGTGGAAAGTTGCTGAGAATGACAACCAGGCACACGGCTTCATAATGGGTAAACTGCAACCGAAAGATTCAGGACAGGGTGCCCCCAATGAAACCCCCGTTTATGACACGTATGAAGAGATGTATGATATTTCCAATTTTGACTTGATACACGCGCGGAGCGCTTTGTCTAAATCCTATGAACTGAGTGAAGCTTGGCTCAAAATAATACACAAAATTTTTTATCGCATGGTGGTATGCTGCTTATTGTTCACGTCCTGTTTTTCGCATATTATGGTTGAAAAATTGGGAATAAAAGGTGGAGCTCTGAGAGGGGTTATCAGAAACAATATAAAGAATTGTGGATCGTCTGATCGCGGCGACACTTCTGAGTTGCACTACTCGAAAGGTGACACGTCGCTGAATGGCACATGGCGCCCTTACGTCCACATCAACGTTTACAACTTGTTAAAGGAGGATAGAAGAAAAGTGTTAAACTGCATCAGTTACATAAAGAATGAAGAGAAGAATTTGCTCTACATGTGTGCCAACAGCATAATTTCTCTAAGTGGGAATGACTTCCACATTTTTATGAATTATTCCATCAAGCCTTTATTCAAACTACTGTTTCAGTACCCGCAGATATTTTACATCTTCCAAGTGCTCGGTGCAGTGAGCAGCACCAGCGTTTTGTTTTGTAAAGTTTGTTTTGGTTATATAATTAAGAAGATGAAAAAGTTTCCAAGGCTGAAGAATGGCTTAAAACCTCCTCTTTATTTCAGCAAAAATGGTAGAAGTATATTGGCAACAGAGTTGTACAAGTGCAAACTTTTCTACAAGCTACAATCACCCTCTGATTGTTTACTGGATCGAAACCATTGTGACGGTTTCCAGTTGGGCAAAGAGTGTGCACATAATTGGTCCCGAAGTAAGGGACAAAATGGGCAACATGGTGCGAATGCCAAAAATAGAGGGGACGTAGCGAATGTGTCACTCCCCACGTGCAGTAGTAAAAATGGAAGCGGTGCGGTTGCGAAGGGGAAAAGAAAAAAAGGATATAGTACATTAGGAACCCTTGGAATCGAGGTGGACTACTTCGATTTTTCCATTTTAGAAGAATACGAGAATGAAATCCCTGCAGAGGGCAATTCTGAACTGAAGGACATAAAGTCAGTTCTGCTGAAGGATCCAAACTATTTTAGAGAATTATCATATCACAATGATATACACATCTTTCCAGTGTTGAGTAACCGCATTGTCAGCCCGACAAGGATGGAGAAATTTTCTGATCAAAAGTGGAAAAAAAAGAAGCACTACTTTCTTCATGGGATGGGACACCGGGACATTATAAACTCCGCCAACCTGGTTTCACCGCATGTTCTTAAGTTCGCACAAATGAAGAGAAGGAAGAGGGACGCTGCAGAAAGATATGTCATTTCTGCTAACAGTGCAAACGGCATAATTTTGAATAGATCCATTTTAAAAAATTCCATGTCAGATGAAGATCTGGAAGGGATTTATTCACCTATGAGGAGTAAGTCCTCACCTGATAATTGTACACTCAGAAGGGGTGTTCTACACGATTGGCAATTTTGCCATGGGATTTTTTCAAACAAGGGGGGCAGTAAAAGGGCGAAGAAGAAAAGGAGTAGACTGTGCGATGGCTTCATAAGGACCAACGACTACGTAGTGGGCTACAATTCATTATCAATGAATAATACTTTTAACAGCTACATGTCATATAGGGATCTAATCATTAAAGTGATCCACTTTCTTTTGAAGGTCATGAAATACTGCGCACATTGTTATGACCAGTTTTTAAGTGAACTAAGAACCATTTCGGAGATTTTTTTGGACATAATTTTAAAGGATAATAAGTGCATTCAAGTGGTCCATTTGGTGAAATGTCTTCTGGAGACCATCTGTTTTGTAAATTGCGCCAACGAATTGAAGGAGAACAGGGAAAACAAAACTGGAGTCAATTTTGCACTGAATAAGATTTTTTTTCGGGACAATTTGAGCTACATGAGGTGCATAAAGTATATCAGTGCCAATAGCGATGCGAATGAAAAGGCAAGCAGATGTGGAGATGTAGTTGGAAGCGCAATGGGAATCGTAATCGGAAATGGCGGTATAATGGAGGACCTTTTGAAGAAGGAAAGCTCAGTGAAGTGCGTCGTGAATCGGGGAAGCAGCCTCATCAGTGGGCAGGAGAATAAGGATGGATATGGGAATGCCTTCGAAAAGGAAGACATGGGTAGTACGGAAGTCAGTCACAAGAACGAGGCCCTCCGTAGTAACGGAGGAGGAAGTCGCGACGCTTCCCACGAACCCACCGGGCAGGCGAGGAAGGCCATGACAAAGGGGAATGGGGCGAATAAGGCGAACAACATAATTGTGAACGTCCTAAGTTGGTTCGAAAATGTGTACCTGGATTTACCCAAGTTGTACAAAATGGTGTTGTGTGAAATGTGCCTGCAGCTTCCAATCAGTTATTTCACGAACAAGCGGTTTCACCTTTACTTGAAGTCTTTGCTAGTCTGTTTGTGCTCCAAAAATTTCAACAGAATAAGAGTTGCCCTGAAGTCAATGGAAGAAAATATATGCATGGCGAATAATAACCATATCAAAGGAAGCATTTCCTCGTCCCTTTATTTTAAGAATAAAGATGGAACCACGTCATGTATACTCACTCATTTGATGAAATTATTGAGAAAAAACATAACCTTCCAATTCAACTTTAACAAAATTTACGAACAAAAGTACTATCTGCATGATATGATTAGGAACCCCGCAGATATCACTCTCATCCAAATGGGTGTCATTTATACACAAAAGGTTCTCTCAGAGGCGGAAGTAAATAAATATATGAACAAAGTATACATGGGAAATTTATTTATCATTTTAAAACTGTACTGCAAATTTTTTGAGGATAATGAACTAATGAATAATTACCACTTTCGTCTGAATAGCAAGAGGAGCGTAATTTCGCATTTCAGGATAGGTTTTTTTTTGAAGCGGCAAATAAAACAGTACAACAGAAAGAGGTGCCTTCATGATGTGCAGCGTGAAAACATAGAGGGGAACCCCTTAATGATTAATAATGAGAATGCATTAAATTCTGAACCTATTTCCATTATAACGAAGCAACTTGTAGAGGTGAATGAACACTCCCGGCTATATAGCATGAAATCCTCGTCCCGTGACAACAGCAATGTTGTTGGTAGCTCCAAAATCTCAGATAGGAACAAAAGGAGGAGAAGAAACTCTCCAATGAAAAATGAAGACAAATGCCAACCGGGAAGCAACAAAATTAACACTTCGAAGGAGCAACAGGGTCTTATTGAGAACAAAAGTGTCGAAGCTAATGGGCTAAGAAGGGGAAGTGCAAGATCCTCATCTACAAGAAAAACAAGCAGCATGGTGAACACAGTACAGGAAGAGAAAAAATGCAATGACACGCAAAATGGGCCCTCCCCAATTTGTAATGAGAACATTATTAAAGAGATGAAAAGTAATAATGCGGGACAGGACAAAAAAAACAACTCTTCGCAGAAGGGTAGCTCATTAAATGCTGGCGTTGCACTGGTGAACGAAAAGAAGGATGAAACAGATCGAGGAAACGTCAACTTGCTGAAATTACTCATGACTGGTAGGACATCCAATGACCCGTTCGGCAGTATTATACAACACATCGATTTGGAACAGACGCTGAATTATTGCTACAAAGTTTTGAAGAATAACGTGAAGAGCAACAATTCCAAATACTTATACCATTATAAGCAGCCGATGAGAAATGCGCACATGAGAAGCAAACTTTGCGTTAGGAAGAAAGCGAGCATATGTGTTAGGAAAAAAAGGAAGAGAGAAAAATTCAACCTCTTTAATTTTCACGAGTTAGCAAATTTGACGAAGAGAAAAATGAGCGAACAGGATGAAGTCCCTACAGATGAAGGGTCGAACAAGAAAGTGAGGGTTTATAATTCGCCAAGCGAAACGAACGACAAATTGCTACATTCGAAATGCAGGAGTGGAAAGGATCATTTAAGCGTCATTGCGGAAGTGAAGCATCCTGTTTTTAAAACAACGAAGGAGCTCAGACTAACACATGAGGATGCACTACGGACCAATTTGACGCCCAAAATCGAGGGCATTCCTCATGGTGATGCAGGTGGCACCAAAAATAAAGGCACCCCTGTTGCTAGGAGAAAGAAGCTATTCTTCAGAGGAAACAAAAGTTTCAACGAATATAAACGATTTATCGACAACGGGGAAACGAAATATTTTGACAGAGGCGACTTGTGTTATTACTGCATTTTGAAGGATCAGCGAATTAGCTGCTACCGGGTAGTGCTTACCATTTTTATTTTCATTTTTAATCATTCAAAATGTATTTCCGATTTTTATCAGTACATGATTACAGTAGGTTCCCAAAATGGAGAGTTTCAAAAGGGCATCAAGAATGGCCAGGTTGCAGTTATCACCCAGAATGGATCATCTGTCCCCAGAGGGGGTAGGGTTAATCAGAGTGGCGGCACAGTTGATAAAAAGAGGAGAGGATCTTTTAAATGTCTTACCAGCACTATGCGAGAGGAACAATCCGCCCATAAAAATGTGAAGATGGTATGTAGTTCCCCAAAGGAGAATACCTCCGCTTTGAAGGAGAAAGTCAATAAACCGCATCGCAGAAAAGCGAAGAATAAATTTTCTTTCGAAACCTGCAAATGTACGAAGCACTTGCACAAGTATTCCTTCATCTACAACGCTAGCAGCGTGTTTATGAAAAAATTGATGTATTGCTTTTTAGTCATGTTAGTCGAAATAAATGAGAATGAAAAAAGTTACGACGCTGGAATGGACGCAGAGGGGGAAAGAGCCAAAATGGTCCAAGAGGCTGAAAGGGACTGCAGAATGATATGCACCGACGAAATGTGGAAAGCCAAATTGAAAGAAATAGTTAAGAACGTTGTTAGAAGAATTGGGCTGATACTTTCGAGCAGATTTGTCATGACAAGAACCAGAAAATTGATCCACGTAGGAAGCCACAACAATGAGATTGATGTGTCATCGTTCATATTCACCTTCTGCAGCTTAGTCGATTACCACCCGCGTTTTTTACAAATGAGCATTGAGGGATTGAACTTTATAGAAAAAATTCTAAAAACGATATTAAATGTGCAACCAGTGAAGATTAAGGCAGGCATGAAGTGCACGTTCTTTTTTAATTTGTGCGTCTGCATCTGTAACCTGTGTAATGCTATCAAAGTGAAGAAAAAAATATTCGGATTGTTACTGCTGTTGAGAGTAAGCCGAATTCTGCCGCCTTACTGGATCCGATTTAACGTATACACTATTGTACGGGCATTGCTAGCATGCCATGAAACGACCCAATTGAAATATGTAAGAATTGTGCAGTTGTTAGTAGAGGAATGCTTCGCACTGGTCATTTCGTCATTATTTACAGGTTACGTGGGGGAGATTAACACGTACATTTTGAATAACTTCCGGGTCCTAGATAATACGTTTGTGTCTGATATAAACAATTTATGTGCCTTAAATCACAATGTTGATGAAGCGTCTATTAGGGATGTTAACCGTATTAGGAACAGTGCAATTGGTAAAATAAAAAGCAGTGTAGAAATGATCAGATCGTTTTGGAGCCTGAATGATAAGGAAGTGAACCGCATTGACGATCCGAATGAAGAGCAAGCCGAACACGTGAGGAACAAACGACGCTGCAAAGGTAGCCCCTTTTGGTACAGACACGATGAAGTATACACATGGGATATCCTATCGTCAAAGGAAAAAAATAGGAGAAGTGAAAATGACGTCAAAA